>NW_010247061.1:10754-11423 GCF_000690775.1 Eurypyga helias | reverse complement strand
TCAAGGTCCCTCTGGATGGCATCAAAAGAAAAGTTTTGTTATTTCAGTAACTGAGACAGTAATACCAATTTGTTAAATTTGCATGCAGATGGCAGACCTGGAATTCCACCCCTTTTCCCCAGAAATCTATTAAGAAGAAAAATAACAACTAACTCAGCTGCTCCTATTCTGGGTTTACATTTCATTATATCAGCACATAAAACCAAATTGAACACTGATCCTTTGCAAGTTATCCAAAGCTTAACTTCTCATGGACAAGATATAATTCTGATCACCAGTTTAGTGGATACTCCTTTATTTGTCTAAGAGATTAAGTTCCCACTATGTGCAGTTTTACAGACTTCAACATGGCACCCAAGGTGGAAGCTCAGAGCACAGGAACTGAGAGATAAATATTCAGCTAATCTAAACTAGCTCTGCGTAAAATGAACAACTTCTTTCTGCTGCCCACGGATGCAGAAGTCGGTGAAAGCATGAGTAAGATCTCAGAAATTAATAGAATCATTTAGGTTGGAAAGACCTTTAAGATCATCAAGACCAACTATTAACCCAACACTGCCAAAAGTTCACCACTAAACCATGTCCTTAAGCACCACAGCTACATGTCTTTTAAATACCTCCAGGGATGGTGACTCCACCACCTCCCTTGGCAGCCTGTTCCGATGGCTG
>NW_010247061.1:0-10734 GCF_000690775.1 Eurypyga helias | reverse complement strand
TACCCAACCTAACCCTCCCCTGACACAACTTGAGGTCATTTCTTCTTGTCCTATCACTTGCCACTTGGGAGACAAGAACAACACCCACCTCGCTACAACCTCCTTTCAGGTAGTTGTAGAGCGATAAGGTCTCCCCCAGGCTTCCTCTTCTCCAGGCTAAACAACCTCAGTTCCCTCAGCCACTCCTCACAGGACTTGTACTCACCTGCTCCATTGCCCTTCTCTGGACACACTCCAGCATCTCAGTGTCTTTCTTGTACTGAGGGGCCCAGAAATGAACACAGTATTTGAGGTGCGGCCCCATCAGTGCCCAGTATAGGGGGACAATCGCTTCCCTAGTTCTGCTGGCCACACTGTTCCTGACACAGGCCAGGATGCCATGGGCCTTCTTGGCCACCTGGGCACAGATCCAGCTCATATTCCACTGGCTGCCTACCAATACCTGCAGGTCCTTTTCTGCCAGGCAGCTTTCCAACCACTCTTGCCCAAGCCTGTAGCACTACAGGGGACTGTTGTGACCCAAGTGCAGGACCTGGGCCTTGTTGAAACACATACAATTGGCCCCTGTAATGGGACTATGCCTCTATAAACTACACAACTAAGAGAACAGAGGAGGCTCAGGATTTGAAGAATGATTCTATTAAATGAGTTTGCAACTAAAAATAAACCTCTTGTAGGTCACAATTAATTGGATTCATTATTTCCAAACACAAGAGGAAAAGAGTACCTGGTGTGCTGCAACCCTTTTCACCTGGGCAGACATTCAGAAAACACCACCCCAGAGTTCATCTACTAGGTCATAAAAGCCATCACCATCCTCTTTATCCAGAGAAGATATAAATCATATCTCTGTGCCATTAAGAATCATTTGTTCTTGAAAAAGTGGAGCTGGATTCAAACTTTCTTCTGTGTTCTCCAAAAAGAAGTCTAAAGAATGAATTATGGTGCTATATAAATCATCAACTATATTGTCATTAATGTACTCCTTATAAATCTTCCAAGAGGCTTGAAGAGCTTTAAATTTCCCTAAATAAGCAAACAAAGAAACAATAATTGAAAAGTATTTTAATATATGGGTTATGCTAATTTACATTTTCATTCAATACACCTCCTTGTTTCAGTATTATTTTATATAACTGATGTATATCAGAAAATTATACTCTAACATTTCTTGTATCCAGTGTGCTCCTGAATTGTACTTTGGTCAGCATAGGAGACTCCTGAACCTCCCTGGAATTGCATTTACACTAGCAAAACTCAGTTCAAGGGTGAAGGCACCCCTGCATTGGGAAGACTACAGGATGGCAGAAAACTATCAATACAATACAGCAACCTTAATGGAATATCCACATTCTGTAAGAATACTTCTGCATGTTTGTTTTACATTGAAGTATTGTTATAGTTAACTAAACGTTAAAATAAACCTTATATTGGTCTTTAAAATAAATAACAATAGTATAAATAAAGAGAATAATACAAATAAAATTAAGTTGGAAGCTGAACTAAAAGTTACTTTTCAGATGATAACACTAAGATTAAGATGGATAACAGACAAAAATTTGTTGCAGTAGACATAAAAGCAGGTCCCTCAAAAAATTAGCAAAAAATGGGGCAAAGAGACAAAAAAACCCTGCTTCTGCATTCACATATTATTCAAACCAAGTTCTTCACCTCAGTCACTGTTTGGCATATCACTTTTAGTCACATAACACAGCAGTATATGTTTAAGGATATTATAGTTTGATTTAGCATTCGTAAGTACACTGCTGAGTTAAAGTATTTGTTGTATATTTTTAATTACACATATAAGGAAGCAATATTCACATTTTAAATTAAAATATTTTCACAACATATCTGGTGCAAAAAAGGGTTTCAGGACAATTTCTCCAGCTGCAGAAATTCCTTTACCCTTGGAGATTACAGGAACACGAGAGCTTAGGGCAACAAAAATAAGACTATCATGACTGCAAGCTTGCCAGTCATTCCCAATCTACCAACTCTTAAAAGCCCTAATGTTCTTTTCAAATGCTGCCAAAATTATTCTCTCTTCATCCTATTTGTCTTCAAATGTCAGTCTTTAAGAACTCTTATGCAGTTTGTGCAATTACCCAAAAATCAGAAGAAAAACATACTGGTGACCAAATATTAATAGTCAAATATTTAACATCTATACCACCAAATCAAAATACAGCTTATTTGGCCTTCAGCTCAAGCAGATGATGGATCTGGTAGCTACCTTCTAGCAGCATTCTGTATACTTTAGCAACTCTTTCTCCATTGTCATCCAGGTTTAACAGAGCTTCTTTTTTACCTTTCCTGAAAAAGAGGGCATGTTACCTCCAAGCATTCACAATTCCCTGGATTGATCTGTTGTCCTCTGATTGCTGAACTCTCTGCTCCAAATCACACACTGACATTTTCACTTGTTTGATGCAGTCCTAGCAGGTTGTTGCCTGACACGTAATTATTTCTTCTGCTTCTTTTCGCTGGTCATCAATAGTCCTCAGCTCTTTTTCAATCAGAGGGTATTCTGCAGCCAGAGTAGTCTGCATTACAGCTGAGCGACAAACTCAAAATTTTGAATACACTGCTCACAGGAAAGACACACACAGGATGAAATCCCTCTAACATCCCCCACATGATAATACGCACTCTGCTGGGCAGAACAGCTATTTGAGGGAGGTCCTTTCACACCTATACACTAAAAATAAAGACACGTAGACCTTGAACATGACAAAACAGAACAGGCTGCCAGATAGAAGGTAAGCTATGGGGAGGCTCCTGGATCCACAGCCTGGAAGATCAGGACTGGCAGTGCTCCCGAGTATCTCACGCTCAGCTCTGGCCAGCATTGCATGCAGAAATGTACACTGCAGGTGAGATTCTGTTAGACAAAGATACGACTATTTCCTTTAAACATGAGCAACAGGATAGTTGGAGCCATCCATGTGCTCACAGGCATGCATGCAAGTTGCAAGGAACAGGGGGAAAGAAAAAAGAAGAAACAAAACACATTTTGCTAACATATCCCATCACCACAAACCTTTGCAGAATTGCTCCTTTTCCGACACATAGCTAAAGCAGAATCTGGAATGACGGTTGGTTCAACAACAAGAGATACTTCACCCCTCTCAATAAAGCCACTAGGTAGAAGAAGGAAAGAAACAGTTTATCTTATATTTATTCTTTCAAAAGCCTCAACATAATGAATTTTTGTTTACTTTGCATTTAATCTCAGATAAAAAGGTATTAGAGTGTATTTTTGATGACTGGACTATAAGAAAGAATACAGGAGACACCTTTTAATTAGTATTCAGCAATTTAAGTGTAGGGATTTAAGGGCTTTTTGAGGTTGGAGAACTTAAAGAACCACTACATTTTACCATGTAAGACCTAATTGTCATTATTATATTCCTCCATGTGTCTCTGGGGAAACTACTTACTACTGTAATAACCTTCTTTAAACAGTAGAGTAAGAACTCTCCCCGGAGCAGGTAAGAACAAAGGCAACTAGATTTCCCAACTGTAAAAGACAGACAGCAAAATAAGTAAAATTTAAGATTTAGTCATACCCTAGAATATTACTATCATTTTATGAGTATGAAGTCAAAGAGAAACATCAGAGATGGATTAAATTATAATTATACATACATGCATACCAAAAGGATCAAAATTCACACTCAGGAGGCCATTTTTGGGATTACGCTGAATTAGAGGTTGGTCTAAATTAAATTGACAAATTTCATCCACCTGAACTTTTCATTCACAGTAGGTCCAATCTTTATATTAGCCAAGGAATTTGAACATCTCCACTTATTCTGAGAAACAAAAGCAGCTTCTGGACTTTCTAAGACTCTGCAAGGAAAAAAAAAAAACCACACCTAATCAGTTTTCTTCTTTTAATGATAGTAATTCACAAACATATTCTGGTGAAAAGTTTTAGTTTCCCATATTATTAATTTTAGATGAAGTTTTGTGTATACTGGTCATTTTTAAGATTCTATAGATTCACCAACTTGCACTAGAGGGGAAAAGAGGCATAAAGCAAGAAGTCAGAAGACTGGGAACAATTAAACTCTGGGGAAAAAAAGGAAAATATGCTCCCCTTGCATAGTACTAACTATGTCAGTGGTCAACAGCTGGAATTATTATACTCAATAATTAAATTTGGGTGTGTCTAGTGCTCCTACAGGAGCTTTTCCATCCTTCATGCTGCCACCTGAAAGTATGTTTGCTGAAGGATCCAGAAAGGAGGGATAGATGGGGCACAATTTTCAAATAACTTGGATGTCTAGGACCCTCATATGTATCTTCGAAAGTCTTTGTCACCACAGAAGAATAATACTGTTTATGTAGAATATTTTAGTGTTTTTCTGAAGCAGAGAAAATCCTGGATTTGCTAGTCTGTGACTTATCCAAACAATCACCAAGAAATTCTCTTGCAGTTATTAAAAACCTGTTCCAAGAATACTATCAAGTGCATTTCAATGCAGAAATGGGAAGTTTCCAGAATATACCAGAAAATTTGAATCATACACATGCACAACATGGATATTAAATTTACTTGAGTAAGAGACCATATTACGCAGATCACGCTCAGTGATTAGCGATGCCTTATGTAAAGGCTGTTAACTTTCAACTAAATCAGTGACTATGAACACTTATGGGTGATATAGAGACAAGGAGCAAAATGTCTGTATTCGTTCCCTCAGTTCTTTAGTAACTGGCATATTTTTGTTAATTATTTCATTCCTTTCTTTCACCTGTTTATTAGAACAGTAATTAGGCACTAGGAACCAACTAAATCATGTTTTATTTTTGCATTGTAGTATACCTTCTGAATGTGTTCAACATGTATACATCTAGAGTCATCCAGTTCCTCAACAAACATTTCCAATAAAATATTAGAATTTGGGCTAAATATCTTCATGATGACAGGTGTTTTTAGAAAGCTTCCAAAGACGGTTAAAAGCTTAAAAAAGAAAACAAAGAGGAAGGTAATCATTAGAGGTCTCTTTCTGTAATACTCTCTCATCTTGAAATCTCATTCATTATGCCTCTGAAGCACAAGGATTAGAACTGTACCAGGCTGTACTTCTACAATGTGCCACGTGCCCATAAACAGACCTCATGTTTCCAAATACACTCTGAAATTATGCTAATCTGATGAATTCTAGAATGCTAAAGAATGACAGGAAGTATGGAACTAGGATTTCCAGATCCAAGTATATACCCCACGCTACTTTCTAAATCCTACCCTACACACTTCTAATCTGTGTGTTTTCTCCTCTTTTTCCAGATATATCCTCTCCCAAGAGTCACTAGCCTCCTCCTCCATTGTCTCACACAAGTTCAAAGTTTTAATCGTATCTCAACACTTTTCTCAGGGTGGGGGGTGGGGGAAATATTGCTGTAAAAAATTACCAAACAAGTGGCAAGTGGAAGTGACTTCTCTAAGGATAAATAATCTTCCACCCTCCTTGCTATGTTTAAAGTTAAGACAAATTATCTGCCTTTTGAAAGAGTAGATTTAATACTGTATGTGTTATCTGAATTCAGTGAGAAGAGTTTGGAATGAAAAAGAGTGAATGCCAGTATTAAATGCAAGATGCTCATTTAACTGCTAACAATGCCAAAAGTGACAAGCTAAGGAGAATTCGTCTAGTCAGAATTTGTAGTTAAGTATTAATTATTACTGCCTTACACTTGCCACAACTAATTTGCAATACTCTGACACAGTGATTCATATAAGGTCATAGAAATGTATGTCTAAAAGAGACTTCAAGAGCAATTAGTCTGTGTTCCTGCCCCAAGTCAAGGTCTGCTATACCTAAGCCATTTCCAAGAAACGTTTTACTAGCCCTGCCTGAAACATTTTTCAGTAATGAAGAGCCTGCCACCTCCCCTACCAATCTATTCCAGCAATTCACTACATTTGGCATAAGGTGCTTTCCCAGTCGTCAGACTTGAAACTTCTACACTTTAAGTTCATTGTGTTCTGGATGTACAGATCAGACTATTTAATTCCTGTACGCACAAGTCTTTAAGGTACTTGAAGATTTATGTCTGTTCTCGGTTTTTATTTCTTCAGCCTCAATAAGCATCAACAGATGCTTTCCTGAAGTGTAATACTTATACCTGGGTACAGTACTCCACTGGAGGACTTATCAAGGGTGGTTAAAATGCGAGACTCCTCCTTGTGCCTTTCAGGGCAATCACTCATTTGAACATCTTATATATTTACCTTTCTTAGTAAGATGACATCACTTACATGTGTTCTACACGTGACAACTCCTAAATAATATTTTGAAGACCTACCCCTAATAAATTTTACATTTTATTTATTTCCTGCTTAAGAATAATATATACTACTGCAGAAACATGCTCCAACTATCCACGCTAACTATAAGCTATACTGGGTGGAGAGCCTGGATACACCTACCATCCACGAGATTCTCCATGCCCTCCACAGTGAAGTGCAAATACAGAACATTGGTGAGCAGGCAATGTCTGTTTCTTTGAAGTACCTTTTAGATCTGGCCTTAGATATGGGTTAACTTCTGGAAAGGACCTGTATTCAGAACATCATTAAAACAAGAGTAGAATCTAAGAACTCCGTTTGAGTTTGCAGCTGAAATACATCACAAAATTACATTTATTTTAAAAGAACTCATTCCTAAAATATTTTCTGTTAGTCAGTACTCTGAAGTATTCAATTCACAAATAGCTTACCTAGATATAAAGTATAATTTAAGCAATGCACACACCTGTTTTTTTAACAGTAAATTAAGAACAATTTTATGGGTGTTAGTATTGGCCTTGAACATGGATTCTAACCCTGAGCAGTCATCGAATCATACACAAAGCACCGAGGCAAGACATCTGTCAAGATCCAGGGGTTTGGCTTTACATTTAATATAATCATCTTCAAACCCATGAAAAGTTAAAAAAAATACATTTATAAAATGCATGTCTTTCCAATGGGAAGAAAAGTGAAAAGGCAGCATAAGGTTGTGTTAAACACATAGCTCACCTCTGTCAATGAACAAACTGCTGAGATTTTTGCATTTCAGGTTTTTCCAGTATTATTTTAACTAAGGAGAAATGATCTATGCTATCGAACAGTGTTGCTTTGGGGGGTTTTGGGGGTTGGGTTTGGTTTGGGGTTTTTTTTGTTTCCATAAACTGAGTTAACAACTGAAGCATTTGCTTAGCAGTACAGATTATTTTTAAATAACAGCGTAAGATCTAGATACAGGTGTACCAGCGCAAGATCAGTATGCGTGTACTAGTGATACAGATATTCAAGGAAAGTGAATTATTACATTATTTTTTTTAGGAAGCTTGGTAAAAGGGATACCCACCTTACTTTTATGCTGGTTTATATTGTTAAACCTCCCGTTAAACAAAGAACTTCAACAAGTTTTTACAAGCCCAAGTTATCTCTGCATATTATCCAGTACCCAGGATATTAGGTGCATCAATCTTCAGCTACTTAAATATTTGAATTCAACTCACTAAGTAAACAGTATCTTTTTACTCTGACTCATTGTTATATTTAATTAGATTATGTTAAGAATCTGCAGTGACCACATGTACGAGGCTACAGAACAACAGTAATTTTCTATAGTATAGCTGTACTTTCTTAATACTTAAGGTAATGAAACATGTTCACAGATGAGGACTTTTGGAAAAATAATACCAGACTAGACAAAGCAGGCAGATATTAATGCAACTTCATGCTGGCTCTAAAGGGAGAGTGCCAGCACCTTCTGCATTGTCCTGTTAGCCAGACAAACCGTAACACGGACATGTAAAGCTACACTTGTTCCTGTGTTAAATATGTTAAACATTGATCATCTATGAAAAAAAATTTTTTTTTTCTTTACAGCTTGGCTGCATCTCTTTTCTGTTGCTAGACACTTGAAAAATAAATAAATCTATAGATAAAAGTACCAGTAGCCAAGGTGGACATTTAAAGAAAAACCAGCATCTAGCCAAGGTGGACATTTAAAGAAAAACCAGCATCTTTGGAAAGGCATATCATATTAATTTATTTCTTTAACAATTTTCTTCCTTTGTCACCCCCTCCCCCCTCAACTAACATGTTATTTGTTTAGGTTTCTTTTTAAATACACTGCAAAAACCCACACATACACACCCTAAACACATGATGGGATGAACTACACGCACTTCTCCATCATGAACAGAGAAATTCAGGTTTAGTTCTGTGACCGGGTGTGATACATATTTAAAATATCAATATTTAACACATTAAGCATCCATTTAAGAAAATTGGCCTGAGAAGCCCGCATTTGTGCCCTGAAAGCTAAAGATCCTTTGGTCCTCTTCAGGGCTAGACCCCCCCCCAGTCACACCACAAACCAGACATTGCTTTGTTCTGGATCGCAGGAAAATCCATCCACATATTAATCAAACACATAGCACACAGTGCCTATTCAGAAGCACATAAAACTTGTTCTTGGAAATATGTCGACACTATTCATATATCACACAGAGCATAGTGTGAACCTTGAAGCTTCTGACAAACAAATTAACTATGACAGCTATTGTTTGATAAGGCTTCTGATTAGATAAAACCCAAAAGCAAATAGTTCCTGAAGAACCTGAGAAAAAAAAAGAAGCAATAATTTAGCGATCACAGTAAAAACAGCACAGTAATTGGTGCTTGGTATTCCACTTGTACTTCTTCTGTCAACAGTAAGCCTGCATACATGAGTAAGAGCTCTCAAACTTGAAAACTGATGCTCGTGGGCTATGCTTTACTTGGCAATAAGCTGGAAGGTCAACAAGCTTACAATGAAGAACGATTGTTCAGAAACGTGCCTTAAAGGTTGCTTTTGTCCTAAACCAGGCAAGTCACTAGGGAAGGAATCATCCCCTCAAAAAAGGATCAGTTTAGACCATTTTACAATCTACATCTGGCCAAATATGGCAATTGCTGTACTATACCTCACATCTTAAAAATTTAAATTTGATTAAAATTTAAGCTCTCACCAACATTTACATTTACTGATTGTGCAGGGAATCCTTCATAAAGGTAAAGGCAAAACCAGACAAACTACATACTGACCTGAGAAGGGGTGCGTCTCCTGCAGATGCTTCAGAGCATCCAGCTGCCTCAAAATTAAAAAAAAAAAAAAAACCACACCAAAAGAACCCCCCAGAAACAAACAAAAAAACCCCCACACCACCACCACAACCCGCACACAACCAACCAATCAACCAAAAAAAACCCAAAATGAAGCAGTCATAGGTCTCTTCTGTCACTCATTTCTCTTTTCGGGGGCTGCTTTGTGCAGGGATTAGCAGGAATTTAGTGTGAATCGTAAGGGATTTCATCAGGAGCGATGAAATTTAGGAGCATAGTGAGTCCTGACTTTAAGACATGGGAAGCTTTGATGTGGATTTTAAAGCGGTGCCAGGGTTTTACCCAAGGACAGTAAAAACTCTGCAAGGCTTCTGCATGAATTAAACCTGTACCATTCATTTAGTTAAAATCTGGTTTCTGACCATTCTTCTGGATTTTTAACTACCTAGATTAAGCCACATATTTGCAAGAAAAAGAGTCTGCATACAAAAAGACTGTATTTCCTACCACATCTAATACAATAGAAAACTTCTACATTCCAGTAATAATTATAGTATTAAAGTGTGTTATTTTAATAATACCAAATTTAAGATTTGAGTCCCTTTCAGAAAATTTGCCTGTTAAAATAGTGCTGTACAACAGAAATGTGTGTTCCATGCAGACGCAGTGTTCTCTCTCTCTCTGTTGCATTGCCAAAAATTCCATGCAGCAGGTCCAAGCTCCTGAACACCAGCATAGCCTACACCTGCCAGGATGCTGAGCCCGCCTCCCCTTCGCCTACACCTGGGCAAACCCACTACAGCTTTGGGTACACAGGGAAACGGCAGGGACACAGCTAGGAAAATTGGGTGGCCTCAGGATTTTTTGGGGGGGAATGGGTGGGTGCAAGTGTGTTACAAAAAAAAAAAAGTCATCTAATAGAGGATCAGAATTTAATTTACATGAAGTTCAGTCAGCAAACGCATTAGAAAAAGTATGTTTTTAATGTAGATTACTTGGGGTGATTGGATCCCGCTTGTGATGGCGACATTTGGATCAGGCTGGGGCACACTCCTGCAAGGGGACAGACCTGGATTCACCAGCCTACTCCCTTCAAGAGGAATTTCACCTATACCAGTAACAAAAACAATAACAAAAAAGTAACCAAACAGTAACAAACCTGATGTTTGAAATGGTTTTTGCCTCATCTGAACTTCTCTCTTCCGGTTTGGCAGAATGAGAATTCATAAACTGTGCCATCTTAAATAATGAATATGAAAAAAGAGTAGAGGAGCAACAGGTAATTCCAGCAAGGTTTTACCCTGGTAGAGTCACATATAGGTTTAAAACACAAGTGGAAACGAACTGTCCCACAGAACATATAAATTCAACTGCATTTTAACTTTATCAGATTAAGTTAAAAAGGCCTAGATAAAAAAGAGCAAGCATTACTAGACACATACTTTTGTGTATAAACACATCATCATCCTAACACAGAATATTACAGTGAAAATTAAATCTAAATATTTCTCAGAGGAATGAAATTGACCCCACTTTAACCTCCCCTGTAACCCATGTCAAATTAATTTCTATAGTCTCCAATTTCACTTGAATGAAGTAGAATCATAGATTCACAGAATGGT
>NW_010247060.1:0-261 GCF_000690775.1 Eurypyga helias | reverse complement strand
GGGACGAGGCCTGGCTTGGCCTCCCCTGCCCCGGCCAGGAGCCTCCAGGACAGCCAGCCCCTCGTGCCCCCCGCCGGGGTCTCTCCCACCCCCTGCCAGGCATCGCTGACCGCCCTCCCTCCTCCTGGAGCACAGAGAGCTCCAGCTCCGGTCCCTTTGGCAGGCCGGGGGGGCTCTGCGTGCTCCCAGCCTCCAATCCCAGCCGCGGGAAGCAGCCCCGGAGGAGACAAGCTCAAGCCGGGCTGGAGACCAAGGTCTCCT
>NW_010247059.1:0-4337 GCF_000690775.1 Eurypyga helias | reverse complement strand
TATTCATCACCAGCAATCCACAAAGGTCCTGTACTGGTGCTGTATATAAACTGAACTGTTTCACATATCCAGGGACATGATTTCTCAGTAGGTGCTGAGACGTTCTCCATATAGTGGCTGGAAAGGAATACAGCACACTACTGAGCGAATCTGAGATACCGGACTCACAGTGTTAAAATGGGAATTATTCAGGGTTTAAATCTTGCCGCCCCCAGCCCCTCTAATATCTGAGGATAAGCTGGATAGCAAGAAGGTTTATCTCCTGCAAAATTACTACTCTTAATGCAACAGAAGCCCAGCTTTCCTAGGCAGAACCCAGAAGGGCCGGTGTCGAAAAGGCAGTCAGCTCTTATTAGGGTTAGGGTTAGGGTTAGTGTCTGGAGAACCAGAAAGCCCATGAGTCGAGGGATAACTGGGATTGCAAAGGCCTGCCAAGAGGAGCACAGCACTGCACCGACATTGCTCCTTCCCCAGCTTTCCTAGCCAGAACCCAAGAGGGCCGGGGCTGGAGAGGGTAATTGGCAATTTTTAGGGTTAGGATTAGGGTTAGGTTCTGGAGAACCAGAAAACACATAGGTCCCAGAATAATTGGATTGCAAAGGCATGCCAAGAGGAACACAGCACTGCACAAGCATTGCTTCCTCCCCAGCTTTCCTAGCAAGAACCTGGGAGGGCTGGGGAAGGAAACGGCAATTGGCAGTTTTTAGGGTTATGGTTAGGGTTAGGGTCCAGAGAACCAGAAAGCCCATGACTCCAGTGATAATTGGATTGCAAAGGCCTGCCAAGAGCAGCACAGCACTGCACCAACATTGCTCCCCACCCTGCTTTCCTTGCAAGAACCCAGCGGGGCCAGGGCAGGAAACAGCAGTCGGCAACTATTAGGGTTAGGGTTAGGGTCCGAAGAATGATAAATCCCACAGGCGACGCAAAAATTGGGATTTGCAAAGGCCTGCCAAGAGGAGCATGGCACTGCACCGACATTGCTCTCTGCCCAGGTTTTCCTTGCCAGAACCCGGGGGGGCCATGGCCGGGAAGGGCAATCACCAATTATTAGAGTTAGGATTAGGGTCTGGAGAACCAGAAAGCCCACAAGTTGAGGGATAATTGGGATTGCAAAGGCCTGCCACGTGGAGCACAGCACTGCACCGACATTGCTCTCTGCCCAGGTTTTCCTTGCCAGAACCCGGGGGGGCCATGGCCGGGAAGGGCAATCACCAATTATTAGAGTTAGGATTAGGGTCTGGAGAACCAGAAAGCCCACAAGTTGAGGGATAATTGGGATTGCAAAGGCCTGCCACGTGGAGCACAGCACTGCACCGACATTGCTCCCTGCCAGGCTTTCCTAGCCAGAACCAAAGAGGGGTCATGGACAGGAACGGCAATCTGAAATTATTAGGGTTAGGATTAGAGTTAGGATCTGGAGAAATATAAATACCACAGGTTCCCAGATAATTGGGATTGAAATGGCCTGCCAAGAGGAGCACGGCACTGCAGCGACATGGCCCGGCTTTCCTAATCGGAACCCAGGGGGCTGTGGCCGAAGACGGCTATCAGCAATTATTAGGGTTAGCATTAGGGTTAGGGTCTGGAGAAACATAAATCCCAAGGATCCCGGGGTAATGGGTATAGCAAAGGCCTGCCAAGGGGAGCATGGCAGTGCACTGACATTACTTAATCACCAGATTTCCTAGTGAGATACCAGGGGGACTGGGGCATAAAATAGCATTCAGCAATTATTACGGTTAGCATTAGGGTTAGGGTCCGGAGAAACATAAATCCCACACGTCCCGGGATAATTAGGATAGCAAAGGCCTGCCAAGAGGAGCACAACACTGCACCAACATTGCTTCTTGCCGAGCTTTCCTAGCCAGAATCCAGGGGAGCTGTGGCCAGGAACAGCAATCACCAATTATTAAGTTTAGGATTAGGGTTCAGAGAACCATAAATCTCACAGATCCCGCTATAATTGGGATTACAAAGGCCTGCCAAGGGGATCACAGCACTGCACCGGCATTATTCCCTCCCCAGATTTCCTAGCCAGAACCTACCAGGGCCAAGGCCGAAAGCAGCAATCGGCTATTATTAGGGTTAGGGTTAGGGTCTAGAGAACTAGAAAGCCCACAAGTCAAGGGATAATCAGTATTGCAAAGGCCTTCCAAGAGGAGCACAGCACTGCACCAACATTGCTCCCTGCTCGGCTTTCCTATCAAGAACCCAGGGGGACCATAGCCGAAAACGGGCATCATCAATTTTTGGGGTTAGGGTTAGGGTTTGGAGAAACATAAATCCCACAGGTCCTGCAATAAATGGGATAGCAAAGGCCTCCCAAGAGGAGCACAGCACTGCACCAACATTGTTCCCTGCCCAGACTTCCAAGCTAGAACACAGTGCAGTCAGGGCCGGAACAGCAATTGGCAATTATTAACATTTAGTGTTAGTGTTATGATCTGAAGACCAGAAAGCCCACGAGTCAAGGGATAATTGGGATTGCAAAGGCCTGCCAAGAGGAGCATGGCAGTGCACTGACATTGCTCCCTCCTTGTTGCAAGGGAATCTAATAATGGACTTCACACCATGATCAATATGATCTACGTAATAAAATGATCTAGCCAATTTATTGCAGGGTTACATGCCTTTTTATACACTTGTTAAATGCCCGGCGCGTATGTACTCGATTATGATTGGTTCTTAGCTAAGGTTATTTGCGCTAAAGTTATTTGCTAAAAGCAAGCTTTGTTCATGTAGTAACTTGCAGTTTCTGCTTGGTCAGGTGCAGCGGTTTTGTGAGCTTGAGAGTGTTCACAGTTCTTCTTTCCCAAGACCTTCAGATCTTCTTGCTGAAACGTTGTTTCTTCTCTTCTATGCATTGTTCATTCTCTTCTATGCCCTGTAGTGCCCTGTTTGCTCTAGGCCAAAGCCAGAGTTGCTCAAGTTCAAAGAGTCTACATGACCATAGTCCTGCAGAAAATCCTCAACACCTCCTCAGCTTTCCTAGCCAGAACCCGTGGGGACCGTTGCCAGGAAGGGCAATCACCAATTATTAGGGTTACGGTTAGGTTACGGAGAACAATAAATCTCCTGCAGAAAATCCTCAACACCTCCTCAGCTTTCCTAGCCAGAACCCGTGGGGACCGTTGCCAGGAAGGGCAATCACCAATTATTAGGGTTACGGTTAGGTTACGGAGAACAATAAATCTCACAGATCCCAGGATAATTGGGATTGCAAAGGCGTGCCAAGAGGAGTGTGGCACTGCACCGACACTGCTCCCTGCCCACATTTCCTAGCCAGAGCCTAGCGGGATCAAGGCCGGGAACAGCAATCGCCAATTATTAGGGTTAACATTAGGGTTAGGGTCTGGAGAAACATAACTCCCACAGGTCCCAGGGTAATTGGAATAGCAAAGGCCTTCCAAGGGGAGCACAGCACTGCACTGACATTACTTCCTCCTCAGATTTCCTAGGCAGATACCAGGGGGACTGGGGCAGAAAACGGCATTCTGCAATAATCAGGGTTAGCATTAAGGTTAGGGTCCAGAGAAACATAAATCCCACATGTCCTGGGATAATTGAGATAACAAAGGCCTGCCAAGAGGAGCAGGACACTGCAGTGACATTGCTCCCTCCCCAGATTTCCTAGCCAGGTACCAGGGGGACCGGGGCAGGAAACAGCAATCGACAATTATTAGGGTTAGAGTTCCAATTTGGGTCTGGAGAACCAGAAGGCCTATTATTTGAGTGATAATTGTGATTGCAAAGACCTGTCAAGGGGTGCACGGCACTGCACTGACATTGCTCCCTCCCCAGCTTTCCTAGCCAGAACCCAAGAGGGCTGGGGAAGGAAACGGCAATTGGCAGTTATTAGGGTTATGGTTAGGGTTAGGGTCCGGAGAACCATAAATCCCACAGGTCCTGGGTTAATTGGGATTACAAAGGCCTGCCAAGAGGAGCACGGCACTGCACCAACATTGTTCTCTACCCTGCTTTCCTAACCAGAACCCAGGGGGATGTGGCTGAAAACAGGAATCGGCAATTATTAGGGTTTGGGTTAGGGTTAGGGTCCGGAGAACCATAAATCTCATGTGTCCTGGGATACTTGGAATTGCAAAGGCCTGCCAAGAGGAGCACGGTACTGCACGGACATAGATCCCTTCCAAGCTTTCCTAGCCAGAACCCAGGGGGGCCAGTCCACATATGGGAATTGACAATTATTAGGGTTAGTGTTAAGGTTAGGGCGTGGAGAACCCTAAAGCCCACAGGTCTCGGGATAACTGGGATTGCAATGGCCTACCAAGAAGAGCATAGCACTGCACCGACATTGCTCCCTCACAGCTTTCCTA
>NW_010247058.1:0-8860 GCF_000690775.1 Eurypyga helias | reverse complement strand
CCTCTCCAGCCTGTTCAGGTCCCTCAGGTTCCAGGCATTTGTTGCATTGAACACCATTTTCCTTACTTAGCTGTTTCCCCACATTTAAATGACTGTCTCTAAACTAGACACAATAGGATGCATTAGAAAGCAAATTAAGATGTATTAATTTATGATTCCAAGTAAAATAGAACTTAGGACCACATTTTTTAGTTAAAATTTAATCCAAGGCAAGTTTAAACTTTGGTTCTTCTACCCAAAAGCTGGCAATCTAACCTGATATCTAGAAAATTAATAATAACTTCCCCAAAGCTCCTTTGGCTTCCACTAGGAAAAGTGCTGCCCCCACATTAGGCAGCAGTGGGTCTTTAATCAAAGGCAACAGGGTGATAGAAGATCATTTACATTCTAAATGCCTTGATTTAGAGCTGAAACCTGACAAAAGCAATTAGATCCTTGACTATTCTTCCTAAATGTTTTAGGCATTCAAAGACAAACTCTTGGTCTGGACCTATCTTATTAACACTGCAAATACAATTATTCTAGTGTAAGGTGAATGTATTTTATATTATTGGATGGAAGTCAGGGCCCTGTCTGCTCCAGCATTTTATAAGTGTGCTAAAAAGTGGGCACTGCTCTAGAGTTCACACTTTCATAAACTCAAATAGTGAAAGTTAAGTGATTGACACAACAGATGAACTAAATCCTTGCGTTTGGTGAACTCCATAACACCAACCTAACAACTGGTTCACAGCAACAGACAATACAGATTACTTGTAGGCATGATATCCACTTCTTCAAAAAGACTTAGATACCTGATATCAAATAATCAAGAATTTAACTTACTACATATACCTAGGAAGAATAAACTGTGTGTTACAATGCCTATGTTGCAAGATTTGGTCTTCCACTGTAATGAAATTCCACTGAAAGTCCACTGAAAAGTAGAGAAAAAAATATCTGCAAGTGTGGTAGGAACATCATCCAAGAGTAAGAAGCATTAGCATTGCCCTCAAGGTGGAGAAGAACTCAAAATTAATTGACAGGCCTATTTGAACCTCATAAAAAAAAAAAAAAAGACAAGTAATGCAATTAAATGTAGTCTTATTTTGTTGAAATATTTTTGTCAGGCACAGGGTGTTCTGAGGTGATGCAGATAATTAGGAGAGAAATTTAATCATCCATATCACAATGAAAGAAAAAAAAAATGGCTCTTTAATCAAAACATAGACCCACCTGATCTGAAATTACAATGTTTCAGTATGTCTTCCAGGCTAGAAAGTCGAGTTAAAAATTAATGGAAGTTGGCAAGCATTAAATTATCTACCTAAAAGATCCTATACAATTTCATTAATTAAATAGAAATGTATTGATATTGCAAAATAAGTTATCTGCGAGATTACTGCATTGAAAGAGCAAAGTAATGAAATAACGTATACCAAAGGCAGAATGCTTTCTGAGCAATATGCCATCACTAGGGCATGTATTGAAATGAAAGTTCATTCGTGGGTCCAGATTTTCTACTTGACTGAACTGGGAACTGTACTATTTTATACCGAGAGTGAAGTTGACGCATGGTGGTGTTGCACCTTGAAGGAAAGTTTGTGGCTGGACCTCGGCTATAGCTGTGGGGATTCAACGGCAGGACTTCTGTTGATTTTAATAGGATGAGCTCACTTGGCTCTTAATGCTTGACGTTTTCTTGGCAATATGTGAGATTCTTCTTGGTTCTAGGACTTGTGATTTTGGTATCTTTCCAGCTTGGCTGGAATCACTGTCAGGAGTGAACACATGAGTGAAAGGAACTTTGATGCTTTTGCCTTCTCAAAATAATTGTCAATAAAAATGTAGTATTGAAATAAAATTAGAATTGTTTTAGAGGATAAGATCTGTTGCATAACAAACTTACAAATGTTTAACACAAGTCTGTCTATATTTTCAATTCAGCGGTAACGAAAAACAATTAGCACATATGTTGCTTTTAGAGTACTATGTTGTAGTTACGCTTTTGTGTATTTGTATACATTTTGTGTATTTGTATCCTGGGCTGTATCAGCAGAAGTGTGGCCAGCAGGTCGCGGGAGGGTATTCTCCCCCTCTACTCTGCTCTTGTGAGACCCCCCCTGGAGTGCTGTGTCCAGCTGTGGAGTGCACAACATTGGAAGGGTATAGACCAGTTGGAGCGAGTCCAGAGGAGGCCACAAAGATGCTTCTGCTGTGGGGACAGGCTGAGAGAGTTGGGCTTGTTCAGCCTGGAGAAGAGAAGGCTCTAGGGAGACCTTATTGTAGCCTTCCAGTACCTGAAGGGGCTACAAGGAAGCTGGGGGGACTTTTTACAAGGGCCTGTAGTGACAGGATGAGTGGTAATGGGTTTAAATTGAAAGTGGGGAGGTTTAGATTAGATATCAGGAAGAAGTTCTTCCTGGAGAGGGTGGTGAAGCACTGGAACAGGTTGCCCAGAGAAGCTGTGGATGCCCCATCCCTGGAAGTGTTCAAGGCCAGGCTGGATGAGGCTTGGAGCAACCTGGTCTAGTGGAAGGTGTCCCTGCCCATGGCAGGGGGGGTGGAACTAGAGGGTCTTTAAGTTCCCTTCCAACCCAAACCATTCTGTGATTCTATGATTCTATATATTTGTTTTTTAAAACTCTGCACTACCCACTTCTACTGGGAGAAGCTGGGTAGCATAGGATACTCTTAATTTAGCCAAGACAATTAGGTGAATTGGTTAGGCACTGGAATTGGTGAAGTCCAGTTGGAAATTCAAAGTACATTGAAGGGTGAGGATACTTGCTAGAAGGGATAAATGAGGTATATGTTATTTCTACTACAGGACTTGGAGTTTTTAAAGTATAAAAAAATACTAGCTCTGATTAACCAGAAGTGGTACCTGTCTGAAAAGCAAGGTCTCTTAATGCTTCCTATCAGTGTTTTCCTCTTACCACTAGTAACTCTCATGACTCTGCCCAGATTTTCCTTGCATTCCCATATATTTAAATTTCATACACCCAACCATTATGCAGAAATTATATTCTGAATGTTTTTCCTCCTACTCTGAATCCCTTAGCAACTTTCATTCATGGAAAACTAATTTGAATTCTGCATATTTTTAGCTTTCATTAATGGAGCTTAGAAGCTGGAAATGTGAAAAAAAACCCAACCCAAACCAAAACAAACCCACCCAAACTAGAAGCTTTAAGGGGGAATCTATAGTTCTAGTAGAAATCCTCCAGATTTTGCCGTCCTCCCTTAGCCTGCAGCTGTCAATGTTGCCTCATGCCCAGTCTGCACTATGGTGTATATCTGCTGTCTGTTGTAGGAAGGAACCTCACGTGTTCAATATGGATAGGGACTCATTCCAGTCCCATGATTTGAAAAATATACTTGGTACTTCTACCTAACAAAGTAAAAACACAGCACATCCATTAGTGCTATGGCTCTTAGTATGAGACCTCCCACCTGACCTGATTTTGTGAGAGCACAGTGGGAGTTTCTATCTAGACTAGTTCAGGTGTTAGCAAAACACCATGAAGGCAGTGCGCCACATGAGCCTGTGAGCTCTTGAGTTTATCATGGACTACATGAAAACAAGCTGGAGATCTCTGTACCAATCTTACGGCCTATTTGCAGCTGAATAATTCACTCCAGATGATGGGGAGTTGACTGCCTTCCAGGTAGCTGTCCAGAGGTGATGCGTCTCAAGCCAAATCCCTCATGCATCTAACAAATTACCGTGTTTTCCAAGAACTAAATGTCAGAGCACATATACAGGTGTTTAGTCTCTAAGTAGTGTCAGGAGAAATCAGATGCGTTGAACTTCCCACCGTGTCCCCCAGGATGGAGTTGGTACATGACAAACAAAGTGTCCAATTATACCTTTGGGAACATGTTGGTGTAACAGGAACACATTGGTAAGTCATTTCTCAAAGGCAACACGGTTTTCAGCTATGCGGTTGCAAATTCCCTCATCATGTGAAGTTGCTCAGTCCTGCGTCTCACTGGGAGGGATGAGAACTGAATGGCTGCACTTGCAAGGAAATAAGGTGGAGAATGTAGGGAGAGGAGGAGAATGTCACCATGCAGTGACAAATTTGGCAGTAACCCCCAAAAATTCAAGGGTTAAAAATAAATTGAGGATCCAAAGACAAATCATTCTAAAATTCAGTAGTTTCTATCATGTTTCTTTTTCCCTCAGAATGTCTGAGACAAAATCATTTTCCTTTTTTCAGACTTTTCTTTCCCATCTGGGTTAACAAAGGTGGCTTAAGTACCCTCATGCAGTAAAGAGCTAGCAAATATTAACTTTTTAACAGCAGCTGCTGTGTCATTATTCTAATTTCTTGAAGAATTAGCGATCCTCAGAAGTAATTTTAAAAATTATTTAACAGTGTATTTACTTTATCTGACTGCAGTGTCTTCCTTTTACTAGAAGCAATCATGGCAGTTTTAAATGTATGGGCAAAGCTCTGGCATAGTACGAGTGAGGATTTTTCAGAATAGACATGTAGCATGGCTTGACTAACAGAATTCTCAGAATCGGTCCGCTTAGGAAGGAAAAAAGGTTGCTTGTTGTATATATCTCTTTTTTTGGTGTTGTACTAGTAAATACCATTATGAAATACATTTACTATTACTAAAGGTCTGTTCCTGACTTCCACTAGGTTTGCACAGCAGAACACTGAACAATTTCGTTTGGGATATCACCAGTCCCATTCCTTTTCAATGTTATAGGTTAATAGCAATGCAAGTACTGCAGATGATCGCTCCCTCAGCAATTATCTCCTTTTCTTGGCACTCATCAGACCACATCTGTGGTCCAGTTTTGGGCTCTCAGTACAAGACTGATATAAATTGGAGTAAGTTCAGCAGAAAGCCACCAGGATTGTCAGGGGTTGGAACACTTACTGCTTGCAGAGAGGCTGGGGGTGGTGGACTTGTTCAGCCTGGAGAAGAGATGGGTTTGGGGGGACCTGATTTCAGCTTTCTAGTCCCCTGGGGAGGTTATCAGGAAGATGGAAGCAAGACATGGCAGGACAATGAGAGGCAATGGGCATGAGTTGAAACAGGGAAAGTTCAGACAGAATATAAAGACATTTTTTTTTCCTGTGAGAGCAGGCAAGCATGTTTTCTAGTGAGGCTGTGGTCCCCATTCCTGGAGGATTTCAAAACATGACTTGAAAAAGCCCCAAGTAACCTGGTCTGACATCAGAGCTGACCCTGCTTGAGCAGGGGGTTGGGCTAAAGACCGCCTGAGGTCCTTCCAGTCTGAATGACCTTCTCATCTGAAGAATTTGTGTTGGGTTCTTCCTCAGCATTTCTACTGAAAAGCACTAGCATTCCTGGTTGCTTGACAGAAAGTGCAAATCAGTCAGACTTCCCTGATGCTCATTTCTACCTACTGGCCCAGAGAAGGGAACAAGACATGAGTTTCATTGCAAAAAGATGTGCTGTGGACCTGGGTCTGAAGGGATGTAAGGAATGGGGAGATTTCAGGGGGGCAGGTGTAGTATGACTTGACCTGATCTTACAGAGCACAATCTTGAAATTAGACTGGTGAGAATCCTGAGCACAGGCTTGTGGGATCAGGCTAACAGAAAGAAGTTGGGATCCTCACAAAAGGGTCTGGCTTTTCGGTAACGAGAAGAAAAAGCCATTTGTTACATTTTGAAAACATGAATTCTTTTACTGGGGAGAATAAAAAGTAACCTTAAATTAAGGAGAGGAAAGGAAATTCCGATACTCTTAGAACTGACTTTTAGTGAAACAGCTGTTGTATTTGTCTGTGGTCTTACATCCTTAAAATATTTTTCTTTAAAAATACTGAATAAATAAAAGTCTGTGCTGTGCAGCCAGCTAATACTGTGTGAAATTAATTCTTTCCTTCTATTCAGGAGAACTGTTCCCCTGCTTGTTTGGCTAGTGAGGAGAGCCAGCATCAAATGCATTGAATGGGTTTTATTTGATAAAATAAATTCTCCCACTCTCTTATCATCATAGCTTTAAATAAAGTATTGTGAATAGGATGTAAGCATTGTAGCCTGTGTTCCTTTTCAGATAAAGAAAGTCAGCCTCAGACTACTGAAACCCACAAAGAATAGAATATCTGTAAGGCGCGCTTTTTTTTCATATATCTCTGTGATGGATGTTGGAAAAGCACATTTCCTCAAAATGGCCTATAAAAATGTTGGCGAATGAAGATGCCATGTTGGTTTTGTCATAGTACCTGAGATATGGGGAATATCTCTGGATCAGATATAAAACAAAGCCTGCCCAAGTGAAACCCTCCTTATACAGGGGTTTCACTTCAGATCCTGCTGTTAGGGTGCAGCTGAGTTTGGGCTGAACTTTCCCATATGAATGGGAAATGAATGCAGAAGTCATGCACAAATTTTGACAATTTTCCTCTAATAAAAAGCTTGACATGATGAAGCAGCATTTTCATGTTTTATTGAGGCTTCCTGGGCCAGGTCTTTGGCCTTAGATACAGAATAACTATCAGCAAGCTTTTTAGCTACTTAAATCGTACTGATTTTTTGGGTCCCAGGGTGATTGACTATCCTTCCACATAATTTAAAGAAAGTAAAACATGTTCCCTGCAAAAGTGAAAGAAATTTCAGATCATCTTTCTGCATTCTATGATTCTATGATTCTTCATTTTGCTTCCTAATCCTAAAAATGTTGATTGGTTGTTCAGTAAGAGGAAGTATTTGTTGCCGCTCTAATGAATTTCCATTAAAATTGTATGGGGAAAATCCATCAAGAAATAAAACTCAACAGTTGTTTGAATGCTAGATGAAAAGCAGTCCAGTAGGATTAATGGGCTTGAGGGAGTAATGTGGCAATATCACTTGTAGCTGTCCCTAACCTGAAAGATGGTTTCATTAACCATTTGCAGTGGAATCACCTGGCCCCAACTTGGGGTACAAATCTACATCTTAACTGGGTCTCACATTTCAACATCCAAGAGCAAGCCTTAGCTCTTCCATCAGCCAAAAGCAAGCAGTTCAGACCTGAAAAATAGCAGCCGGAGTCATAATTAGCAGAACCTGGTCTTTGGAAACATGAGGGATTCGCTTTTGGAGTCATCTTAGAAAGTGACACAACTCAGTTTGGAATGTTGTTATCTTCTGGGTTATGGATAATATAGGCTGTAAGAGACCTGAGTTGTCTAGCCCAACCTCCTGCTCAGAGCAGGGTCTGCTCTGAGATCAGACCAGGTTGATCAGGGCTTTATCCTGTTGGCTTTTGGAAACCTCCTAGGGTGGACTCTGGTCATAAAACTTTCAGAGATAAACTACTATGTCTTTTCTCAAAGTGTCAAATGAGTCAAAAATAGAAAGCTAAAATCTGTAATCAAGCATTTCTCTCTCATAATGGGATTTTTTCTCCCCAATATCATAATTTTGCACAACATTGCAAAACACTGACTTTTGTTTCCTATTTCTCAGGAAATTTCTAGATTATGATGGTGGGAGCATAGATCATGGCAGAAGTGGAAACACAGTGTTGTACAAATGCTGGCCAAATGGACCCTGGTTGGTGTTTAATAAAAAAATCAACTCAACAACAGGATATTGTCAAAGGTGAAACTAAGTGTTTTGCCAGTAGTGTCAAGTTTAAACAAAGCTGTTTTAATCAAGTCAATTGCTATGGTTATGCCAATAGCACATAAATTAAATATTTAATAAAAATAAGCAGACAAACCCAGTAACTGCATTATGACAAAGCTGAGGGAAAAATATCCAAAAACCCCACTACTGCCAGAGTTCAGTATACGGTAAACAATTCTGTTGGTGTAAAGAGTAACGCAGGAGGCAAATGGGACTACTAACTGTGAAGTAGATAACAAATATTTTGTGTTCATCCATAATTAAAACACCTGAGGGTAAAATACTGAGATGCAACAGGAACTGCCTGATAAAACATCAAAATTGAAGTAAAGAAAGAGATGAGAGCCTGAGGAACATAATGAAGAACTTCCTCCTCAAGATGCACCACGTATGAGGTATAAGCAGTTCCCAAATAAAGACAAGGGAGAAAATAATCAAGACCTGGAAATGAGAGGTGACATTTTTGTAAAACAAAAGCTCCCACAGGTGATCATCAGGAGCATCAGTATCATCTGCCGTTGGCATTTCCCACAGGTGTCCTGGGTTCTCACTTCCCCATTACCGTTGTTTTCAAGATACACACGTTACATCTCAGGTGAGAGACTTTGTATTTGATTATCCTTCAACAGCTGGGTGGCTTAAAGAACAATACAGCGTGATCAACAGTAGTTCTAGTGAACAGCCATTGTGTATGAAATGAAGATGCTGGAGGCTGTGAAGGACCAGAGTTCAAAGTGGGCTAATAAAATAATAAAAGAGCCCATGGAAGGGTCTGCAATTCCCCTACTAGGGGGGGAAAAAAAAAAAAAAAGAGAACTTCTACTCCAGCCATTGGCTTGGTTAAACCTTGCACGATGAGAAGAGTTTCTGCTTTTTCTTCTTGGTTTTTTCCTTCTTGGCTATTAAGGTAATCACTTTCTTCTCAGTTTCTTCTTTCCTTCTGAGTGGGCAACATCTGGAGCGGTTCTGTTCGTGCCAAATTAAATCAGTGGGCACCTCATTCTGCTGGAGATGGCTGTAATTACTTCTGGTGCATCAGGGAGAGGCAAGAGAGACAGTCTGGAAGGATTCTTTTTCCACGTGCACAGGCTGAGGTGTAAGCCTTTGGGATGGGTGGCAAAGCTGTGTCCCTGGAAAGCTACACCGAGGCGAGGAGGGGCCACGTTCCCATAAGGGCAGCGTGAGAGGACCAGCTCCCAAAAGCTGCTCCAGCCACCTGTGGGGCAGCTGAGCTGGGGGACCGGAGCTCACAGCGGGAGAAACCTCAGAGAAGG
>NW_010247057.1:1584-1861 GCF_000690775.1 Eurypyga helias | reverse complement strand
CAGCACTCCCCGCCTTGCAGCGCGGTCCCCCGGGAGGGGGGTGCCCCACTTTCACTCCCTCCCCAGCAGTTGATGGGAGGTGACTCGTTCTGCCCCATCCCACCCGGACCAGGCTCGCCCCTCTCCCTCCCCCCAATCCCGTTTTATAGGTGTTTAGGAACATCTGAGCGGCCCCACCGCCTCCTTCCCCCAGCCGCAGGTATCTCCCTCCTTAACATCACGTCTCTAATTAAGAGACAGGCTCCGAGGTGCCTAGCTGGTATCATTTTTTGGGGCT
>NW_010247057.1:1247-1574 GCF_000690775.1 Eurypyga helias | reverse complement strand
GGGGGTTAGAGGCACGCTCCGGTGCTCCCCGTCGTTCTCCCGCGAACTGCCCGCTCGCTCGCTGACCCGGGACCGGCTGAACAAATAGCCAATGTTTTCCCCCCAAAATAGGAGAGGGGCAGGAATCCTCCTCGCAGCGGGGCATGACGCCAGGGCTCACGAACCCTTTTGTTTGCAGCTGTAAAAGGGACTTGCCGTGCAAACCGCTGGAAACTTCTCTTCCCCCTCCCTTAAAAGCATCGGGGGTGGGGGGAAATAAAGCAGCCAGCGACACTTCTGACCCGTCTGGATCCAAAATGCGGTCCCTAAATCTCCATCCTGTCCCCC
>NW_010247057.1:0-1084 GCF_000690775.1 Eurypyga helias | reverse complement strand
CACCTCCCCCACCCCCCACCTCTCCCGGTGCTGGTTTTTGCTTTGAAATTAAAGCCCTGGCTGGACCCCTCCTAGTCCGGCCACATCTTCATCGCTCACCCTCTTCCTCCTTCCCCGCAGTCGCCAAACTCAGCCTAAACCCGCACCCGCCTCCGATTTGTTTTTTCCTCATATTTTCACGCCTAATATTCGTCCTGACCACACTCGCCCTCCAAAAAAAAACCACCAACAAAAAAACCCCACCAAAAACCAACCAAACCCACCAAAAAACCACGGGACGGAGGTAAAAAAGCAACATCGAAATTCCTTCCAAGGTGTCAAGTTGCTCCCAAAGTCTCTTCATCAAAAAAAAAACCAACAAAAAAACCCCACCAAAAACCAACCAAACCCACCAAAAAACCACGGGACGGAGGTAAAAAAGCAACATCGAAATTCCTTCCAAGGTGTCAAGTTGCTCCCAAAGTCTCTTCATCCCGGCGCAGCCCCGAGTTTGGGGCTCCATTAAACGAAAATAAAGGCTCTCTCCTTCCCTCTGCCCCAAAACCACCAATTCCCGAAGTTTTAGGCAGAAAAATAACGGGCAGAGCTGAGCGGGACAAGCCCGGAGCCCCTCGCAGCCCCTTCCCAAGCGCATTCCTCCAGCGCGGCAGTAATTCAATTATTTGCCTTTCATTTGCTTAGATGGGGGGAAAGAGCCTGGGAATAAAGTTGAAAATTAAATGTTTCTGCTCTCCCAGCGCCGGGGGAAGATTAAACTCCAGAACCCGAGCCCGGGGTCCCTGCCTTCCCCTCCGCTCTAGGGTTACCTCGCCGGGAGAAACACAAAGTCTCACATCAAACACAGCGTTTGTTTTCCCTCCTCCCTCGAATTGGGGTAAGATTTGACACTTTCAGGCAAAAGAAAAAAAAAAACCACCCAACTTCACTTTCTCCTCCAGCACTTGCTGCCAGCTCCGGGCAGCCACTGAGCAAAGGGTTACCATGAATATATATGTATTTTTGCTATTTATTGTTATTTAGGGGATGCAGTGGTATGTGACAGCAGCCCCCGGTTTTTGGTTTTTATTTTTTTTTTTTGGGGGGG
>NW_010247056.1:49579-69188 GCF_000690775.1 Eurypyga helias | reverse complement strand
ACGGGGCAAGGCCCAGCCTGGCAGCGCTGCTGACGGAGCAGCCAGGGGACAGAGACCGCCGACGCCAAGGGCGGCAACGGCCCCCAACACCATGAGGCCCCTTCCCCGCCGTGGTGGTGTGGGAGGTGTGAGGATTCCAGCCACCCAGCCCTCTTGCACGCTCCCGCGCTGGCACCGCTGCACCCACATCCTCTAGCAGCGGGGACGAGGAGACGCGTGCCTGGCACCGCCATCCCTCGTACGGCGCTGGGGTTCTGCGCTTCCCAACCGCGTAACGGGGAACCGGGGCGGCGCGTTTAGCGTAACGGCACGGGCATGGCAGCGTGACAGGACGGAGTGTGATCCGGGGAAAACACGTGTGAATCTTAACGCTGACTGGCAGCCCCGGACTCCTCAGCTGACAAAGCACAAGAGAGAATTTCCAATATTCACACCAAAACGCTGCTGACAAGCCCAGAGCGACAGGCAGCGCGTCGGTCCGGCAGAGGACAACGCTGCCTTGTTAAGCCATCCTTTCTGCACCTCTTTTCCAAAAAATCCCTCATGCGCGGCACAGTCCAGCTTTGAAGAAACAGGACAAGTATGCACTAAACCACATTTCTTCCCTCAGGAGCTTGGACTCTTCTGGATGAAAAAAAAAAACACCCCTCCTGGCACGAGGCAGGGCAGCAGCGCGGGCGGCCGCTGATGGTCTTTAAGGTGGAGAGCCTTGTGCCCACCGAGGTGGGCTCTGTCTGCGGAGAGCCCCCGTGCCCGGCTGAAACCCAAGTGCCATCGGGCAGGATGAACGAGAAGGCACAGCGTGGCGGCGCGTGGAGGCGAGGAGCCCGGCCTCAACCGGGGCAAGGGGAATTGGCCGAGACAGGGTGCTGGCACCGGCAGGCCGGGCTGTCGAGGAACGGTTTCTTCATGGACAGTGCCAGCTGAGGTGGATGTTTCTGAGGCTATTTACTAACTGGCTTGATTTTGCTATTTTAATTAAAAGTTGTCTTATTTTTATCTTCCCAAAATGCTTCATACCATCTTTCCTACCCACTCAGGTCCATTTCGGAGTCGAGAATAGAGATGAATTAACAACAACCCCCACACACCTTTTGCATGGTTTTTCCTATTAGCAGGGACAACCTCTCAGCATCCATTTTCTCTCATGGATGAAGGCAGAAAGCTATGTAGACCGAGTCAGATCTCCTGCCCAACTGCTTCACATCATGAAAACCACATGGAAAAGTGTTACTGAGTGGTTTTAGGAGCCTTTTAGTACCATCTGGCTTATGGAAAGGAGGCAGAAGAGCCAGACCATGACTAGCCAGCAGCACCCAGACCCTGGGGCAAGAATCCTGGCTCTAACCCAAAAGGCTGAAGACGTAAGCCAACAGCCAAGCCCCCAGATGCCCCCAGCTGGAAACAGGACAGGGATAAGGGAAGTTACGTTCCAAGCAAATTACTGTGAAAGAGGCTCAGTTTTGATTACACCCAGTTTGGACAGCACAGTTCCAACCCAGTGAAACTGGAGCTGAAGAGTTGCAGCCAGAAGGCAATGCTGTTCCATCCCTCTTTTGTAGCCACACAGCCCACAGCTAGAAACTGAAGTAGCTGTGGGCAACCAACTCTCACCCAGGCAAGAAATCACCCTTTCTCCTTGTTAGCAAGTGGTTTAAGTGATCAAATTTGTGCCCCTTAAACAGTTAAGTACTTGTACCTTTTGTAAAGAGTGAGACATCGCACCTATTAAATACTTAGCATCAGCAAAGGACTCATTTGAGCAAATTCAACCATCAGGCAAAAATAGCTGAAGTCAAGAAGAATTTGGGTTGAAGCTCACCCAACCTAAGAGCTGCCAAAAGGGGAGTGCTACCATCTGCTCTCTGAGTCTCAGAGCCTCACTAGCTCTGCTGCTTGCCAGCCCCTGTGTGACCCACCTCATCCTGGCAGGGCAAAAACCCAACACCGAGCTTTCATTCTGAATTGATTCTCCGAGGGAGCCTTCTGAGGGGCTTGATGAATGACGGAGCCACTGGAACAAGCAGCCAGGCCCACGGCATCCAGGAGCGAGACTGGCTGAAACCGCTGGAGAAACTCAGCCACAGGAGGCATGGCAAGATCTGGCATAGATTCCTTTAGGTGGGTGCCTGTGGGACACACTTGGTTGCTACTGGGATTAATTTCATAGATAAATACCTGTGCACAGAGATTAAAGTTGCATGCATGAAAGCAGAATTCACTGACAAGTTGCATGTGCTGTGAGGCCATACTGAAAAGCACAGGGGTTCTACAGATGGTACCTCACCTTAGGAAAGGGCAGATTTCAAACCGTACACCAAGTGGCTAATGAGGATACAGGAAATCTCATCCATTTTTTCCACTTGAAGCAAAACATCTCTTCCCACAGAGGGAAATGTTGATGTTTCCCTGAATGATTTAGGCTTAAGAGGAAGCTGACAGGCATAAAGTCGTGGTGAAATAGAAAAACTGGCTCCAACACAAACAAGCCTAAGCCTGACAAAATAGGCTGTAGTTTTAACAAGCAGTTTAGGAGAAGACTGAGGCGGAGGCTCCTAATGAAAACTACCACCTTTCACAGCCAAAAGTTTTGGAGCGCCATTTCTCAAGCAGTTCAGATTGGAAATCCTATATAAAAGTAAAAGCAACTTCGCAGTTCCCATACATGTTTTATAAAGCTAAAGTAAAAAATTATGGTAAAAGTGATAAGCCTATAGAATTTATTGTTTCGTGTATGGTTTTGACAGGTTGCCAAGAGAACGGTGCTGCTATATGGAGAGTGGAAGAAATGACATTTTCTTTGCTTTAGATTGTTATAAAATTTTCAGTGCTTTACAGGCCCCCAGATGGTTTTTATAACCCCTTCAGGGGCTTGCAACATATTGACTGAGAAATACTGATTTATACAGCAAACTCCACTCTTTTCTCATTGCTGGCTAAAATTACTGCATTGTGTATGTGTATACACACAGTGGCTGAATATAAATAAAAGCCCAACAAATAATGAGATCTGAGGCAAAATCCACCACCTGGCGGTACATTAACTTGGATGAAATTTCCCTAAATTTACACTGGTGTAAATAAGAGGAGTATTTCGCCCTAAATCTTTTAGGTGACGTCTGGCTTGACGGTTAAAAAGTTTGTACTCTCTTTCACCCTGCAAACACAGCAGATTGCTGGCTGGTTTTATTGGTGGCAGGAATCAACAGTTCTCCTGTCCATTTATTGGCTTTCACTGTGTGCATCTGAAGTGATTTAACTAGAAAGCATGGGTGACTTGGGTCATAGCGAGCCTGCTGTGGAAACACCACAGCAGGTGTATCTTAGCACCGCACGAGCGACTCTCAAAGGCTTTGCCTGTAATGAACAGACAGCTGGAACAAAGTCCGGTTTGTTTTAATTTTGGAAGATCACAAGATTTGTCTGTATTTCGTATAGTGAGTTGGGTATGAAACAATTCTTTACTGAACAGTGGCTTCCTAAAGCGTATTGAAATCCAGCAGTGGACCGTGAAGAGCTCACATGCCTTGAGTGACTAAACGTGCTCTTTTGCTCTTGCCCCCAGGTCCTGGACGGTACGTGGCTCGCTGGGCAACCCGACTCTGGCCACTCCTGAGACCCCCTGGCTACAACGTGCTACAGTACCTGGTGCTGTGCTCCAGCACACAGCTGGGAAGGGGTCAAAACGCTACGTTCATCCCTTGCCTCGGGAGTTAGGGGTCGCTCAAAACATGGGGAGTGCGATTTTAAATCCACAAAAGGCAGGAGAGTTGCTGGTGTTCCCAGGAGAGGACTCCAGCCACCCTGACTGAGGCTTTTCAGGAGCAAGAGAGAGCCCTTCAACTCTTATGTTAGTGCCTTCCTACTTCGCATGAAAGAAATAAAAATGCATTTGATCAGGCAGAAGGAAGGGAAGAGCACGGCACCGTAGCTTCATATTTAAGTCATCCCTTGGGAGGGAGGAAACTGCAGTTCCACTCCCTGCTTGCAAGGCAGAACGGTTTTGTATTTCACATTAATCAGCCAGGGGATAAAACAGATGAACAACCCTTAGGCTGGGCAGAAAATGTAACTTAACTGTTGTGTCCTCAGCATCTCCTGTGCTCCTTTGCGTGGCAGCACCTCGGCCGCTTCTCGGAGCTGGGCTGTGACTCGTGTCCCACAGCTCTGCACAGGTAAAAGCAGAACCACCGCACTGAACTTTCTGACCGTTTTCAAGACGCAGATTACAAAACCTCAGATCACAGACCTTCCCTGACAAGGCACGCACACAGCTCCCAGCTCTTTCAGTCCCCGTCGCAGCTGAAACTGTCTGACACTAATATTGAGAGAAGGCAGTGAGCTGCTTCCAGATTACCTTGGATTTGTGTGGATTTGGGGCTAAGCCCCACCAGCAAAGCTGCTGCTGAAGCTTTTGCACGCTGTGCTGAAGTTGCAGGACCCAAGTGACCGGAGCTGGCCAAGTTCTACTGTTGGTCCAACTCTTCCTGCTCACTTGGACAGCTGTAAAAAGAGCAGGCAGCAGAACAGCTCCAGACCTGAAAGAAGGCAGCAAAGCAGACTTGGCAGAGGGAAGAAAGCAGAGGCAAGTCAGCTGGCTCAGAGGAGGCAAGTCAGAGGAACGAGCCCAAAGCACAAACAAAGCAAAGGGCAGCCTTGAGGCTGGCCCTGGCGAGGCAGGGCCGAGCCACTGGCCAAGGCATGGCCTGGTTCCCAAGGCTGAGAGGCGTGTGTCGGCAGCGGGGTCGGCACGGGGGGATGAGGTGAATGAACGCTGCTTTTTTCGTTTGGTCTGAAATGTGCCAGTTACTCCAAGCTGGGAATGCTACCATTGGCTATTGTAAATATCCTATTCTAAAACACGGGCTCTCGGCACTCAGCCCGAAGGACGACGGATCTCATCTGCACCTCCTGAGCGCTAGGAAAACACAGCACTGCCGTGTCAAGCCTAAATTACCTTCCCGTGGTGAGGGCAGGATGCAGACTTAAACCCCTTTGACATGCATTTCCTAGAGACAAATGGCAATTCCCTCTGCGGCTCATCATTTACTATCTGCATAAAAGCAGAAGGAGATGATTAGAGTGGGGAGCTGCCCTGCTCTTGCTATATATAGTGCCCTGTCTGCTCAGCCTATAACATTTTGCTATTCAGTTGTAAATAATACTCTAAGGAGGGGAATAAAATGAAAATCGAACTTGGAGAAGCTGGTGTATAAAAGCAGGCAAATAAAAAAAAAAGCACAGGTTCAGAACACACAGGAATAAGCCTCCTCCTTGGGGTTAAAAGCAGAATGTGGCATTAGCCGAGCACATCCCACCACCTACCCCGCGTTTTGGAGTAATGCGGATCTGTAGCCTTTGGGGTCTGCGGGCAGGAAGCCAAATAAATCAGTCCTTCTGGTTCCTTCCGCCTGGTACCTGCCAATATGGTCTGACGTGAAGGCTTCCAGTGTTATCCCTCAAGGAATTCTCACATTTATATTTCAAAGAGTGCTGGGAGGCTGTGCATATTTCTTTTACATGTACATATTTAAATCTATTCAAATTTGTTCTTCTTATGAATCATGGTATCATCATGAATCATTGTCGGGACTTACTAGCTTAAACTCTACATAGTACACACTTGTAAGGAAAAATACAAAATATATACACCTTGAATATTCTGGTGGTAGTTGGGTGTCTTGCAGCAACAAATGGATTTTCTAGCAACAGCCTTATGAGGAGAAGCGGAATTATTCCCATTGTACAGAATAGTAGTGGAGGTAAAGTGGTCAGTCCACGGCTATGCAGGAAGCCTGTGGAAGGGACCCCAGATCTCTAGTATTTCAACATAATTGCTAACCCCTGGGACCAGCTTCTTCTAAAACCAGATGGAAAAGCAATGCATAAAGGAAAAAGAACAAAGGAAGGGGTTGGGTTTGGTTTGGTTTGGTGCCAATGAAGAGTAAAAGAAAAAAGCCATTAACAAAGCATTTTCCCATGTGATTCAAATTAAGGCAGACATAATGGCTGAAGACAATTGGGCTTTTATCCTTTTTCAGTGATATTTTCAAATTTGGGAAAGTTTTTATTGGTGTTTTGTCATTCAACATAAGTAAGTTGGGTTTGGTGCCACCACCAGGATGATTCACTGCCCTAAAGAAATTCAAAACTACCCCAGTAGAGGAAATACATTACTAAATTTTAAATCTCAGCCACATCAACACAGATTTTTCTGTGCTGGGAAACAATTTCTCTACGGTCTGGAGGAAGTGCTCTCTAACAAATGAAAAATGAATTCTGTATTGCAAACTCCACTAAGTACACTGTTTTCTTTTTTCAGGAGTAAGGAATGAGTAAAAACAAATAAACAAATCCTATTGGATATGAACCAGAAAGAGGCATAAAACATTAGTTGGGCTTTTAGCCATAAGTTACTGGGAGATCTATGGTCTGAATGAGTTTTTGGTCATGCTTTTCAGGAAATACACAATAGAGAGTTTGTTCAAGATAACCTAATGATAGCAACTTAAGGCTTTTTGGTTACTAGCTGTAGGTTTCTTTCTTACTGACAAGTTCTTTTGGAAACCTGGCCTTGGCTCTGCATTCTGCCTGAGCCAGTTTTTTTTTAAATTTTAGTTTCTTTGGTTCTTTCAAACTGAAAAAGAAGAAAAGAGGTTATAGGGAATATTAAAAAAAAAAAAAAGATTACAGATTTAGCACACCAGATTTTCAAATCTGAAGTTTCTATTCACTGTTTTTGGGCTTCTTTTATCTGAAAGTTCACCAACTTTTGAAATAAATATTTATAAATTTTTGAAATAAATATTTATAAAACGAGTGCTTGCAAAATGTGCTTTCCTGCCAGCTCCACTGAATACTTTCTGATTAGCCATCTTTCTGAGACTACCTGGGTGTTTGCATGCTCTCGGCTCGCAGTGCAGCGCATCGCCTTCGCCGAGAGCGGTCAGCTCACAGGCTGAATTAGCAGCACATGAAGGCACCTTGCATTTGATTGAATAGAGTTTTCAGCTCTTCTTTTCCATCTGCTGAATCCGGAGATACATTTGCATAATTTCCTTTTAGGAGTGAGCCAAAGAGCCTAGGAAGGACCTTTCTTGTGATAAATCATGGGAAGTTGTAGAGGTGGGGCAGTTGGGTTTATTTCCTGAATTTTACTGATAGGGAAACAATAAAAAGCAAATATTCTCCTCAGAGATTTACAGATTAAGAGTCTAGATTTTTTTTTCTTTGGTTTGATGTGGGGTTTATTTGTTTCTTTGGGATGTTTTGGTTGGTTGGTTGGGTTTTTGTTTTGTTGTTGTTATTTTTGGTTTTTTCCTCCCATTTGAGCGATTTTTGGGACTAACAAATACTTTGTATCCTCTGAGGTTGAAGTCTAAGCAGAAATTGTATATTCAGCCCAAGAACATTAGATCTATTCAGATGACTATTCTCTTTCAGAGGCCTGCAGAGATTAACAGGGTTCAGGGTTTTGATTTCAACCTGCTTGGATGAAACCGGCTGCTGCTGAGCACGTCCAAGAGAGCCTGTTATTGGCCTGCTCAGCCAGCAGTAAAGTACAAAGTTAAGAGTCCAGAAGAGAAATGCTATGGCTGTGATTCCCCAAAGGTTCAAACCACTGTCTGAACTAATTAGCAGCTGCAGCCTGTAATCACTTGCCATTCAGGCAGGCAGGAAACCCAGCAGCAGGCAGCCAAAGTACAATGCAAATGTAACTTGCTCCTGCCTCCCTGCCCTAACCTGGCTTCTCCTTTGTAAAACACAGCAGCTAGCCCAGAAGCGACCCTTCCAGCTTTCTACCGGCACATGCTTCCCTCGACACTCGTCAGCTAGACATGACGCCGTAGCTAAACCTCACCATCCCCAGTGAGCTTGCCTTTGCCCAAAACAAAGGCTAACTTTGGGTTCACATGGTGGAGTAACACTCAGGAAATCTTTCTTTGCTCATTTTGCCAAAATGATGTAGAAGATGGCAGATCAGGCAGTCTTTGCTAAAAGTAAAGGTTTCTTGCCTTTCAACTAATTAACATACTTCAGGTCTTGCTTTGAAAACCCTGTTATTTCACAGCAAGATATTTCATACTTTCCTTCCGGTCTCTTTATTTTCCTGCTGGCACTTAAACCCTGATCATGCTAATGAACTTCATCTTCTGTTGCTTTTGTCATGCTTTTCACAACCTTCCCAGGTCTCTAGGGCTTAGCAATTAAACACTCAGCTCTGGTTAAGGCAAAGTTTTATATATAGTATTTAAATATACATTTCCTTTTTCTCTCTATACAGCGCCTATCACCATATTGATGCGCGTTCCTCAGAAACACATTTGATCCCTTTTTCCATTTTCCCAATTTATTTCTCCACTCACCACCTCCCGCTGGGTGTGTTTGATACTTTAATGTCTTGGATTTGCCCACCCCATTCTGCATTCCAGCACCAACTTTTTCCAGTACTGGGATGTCCTCTCTGCTTGGTAGAAGCGTTCTGGTTTAACTTCTCTTGCCTATAGTTTAGCCCAGACATCCCTTTGCGTCAGTTTGTGCAGCAACAACAATAAAGTCAGGATTAACTGGTCCAAAGCTTTAAGAATGAAGACATATCACAACAATTTGAGAGATGATGGGAAACGTCCTTTCCCCTGTCCCCTTCTCAGAACAGGCTAACAACTTCTGAAGTCATAGTTTCTGAAGTTTCAGTTTCTAAAGGCAGTAGACTGAATGGTTCACAGTTCAAACCCATTCTTTCAGAAAGGGGTGGAGTCTGGTTTTAATAACACCAGGCTAATTTGTGAATTAATGTCTCAATTTTCTGAGGTACAAGAGCAGGCTGCTTTGGAGGACTGGCTGACAGTATGTAACAAAAAAAGAAAGATGAGGACAAACAAATCTTAATTCTTTTATATTTAGTTGCTATTGTGCATTAAGACTAAAAGGTCAACTACCCACTGTAAGCCTATAGGAAACATTTAATATATTTTCAGTGATGATAAATATATATAAAAGCATATATGACATTAAAAAGTTGTGGGGTATTTTTAATTAAAAGGCAAAACACAGTAGCACTATGGGAGACAGATGCTCTGTTACTAAAAAAAAAAGGAGAAACAGTAAAGTTCAGGAAACAATTTTTACGACTGCCTATAACAGAACAAACACCTTCAACCATGAAAGACATGGAATTGCCTTTTAGTACACACAGCTAGGTAGTATTTTGGGCAGAAACAGCCCTGTCCTTATTCACCTAGAGGTGTCCAAGAAAGCTCTGGAAGGCCAAGTGGCCTGTGACGAGGGGCCAGGCACTACCTGAGCTGGGATTAAATAAGGGCAGAATCGCACGCCTGGTCAGCGCGTTGCTCTGGAGGGAGCAGGCACGAAGGTGGCAGCTGCCAAGGAGCAAACCCATGTTTGCCCTCAGTTCACTCTTAAGCAACTGCAGCCAGTGCAGTGGGCTTTTATTTGGACAGACAGGACGCCGAACGGCTTCCCAGGCATCAGCAGGGCCATTCCCATGGGACGTGGGCATCGCGGACAGATGGAGCTCATGCTCTTGCCCTGTGGTTAGCCTTCGCCACAACTTCCCCTTCGCTTTGTGTATTTCTGGGCGTTTTGGCGGTGGTGCCAGCTCGAGCCCTGGCCACGTGGCCGAGGCCAGCCGCTGCCCTGTGCAGGCCTGCCTCAGCCAGGCCCCTTCCCTCCCGCACCGGCACAACCTCCGTCTCCGAGGCTTCAGTGGATGTATCCGTCCGTGAATCCTGGTGTCACTAGGAAAGCTAAGGAAGATGTTCAGGCTGTCCAGGATGGGAACCTTTCACCATGCCAGAATTTAGGAGGATAGGCAGTGACACCAGCCGATGGCTGCCTCTAGAAGCGGTTAAGCACACTGAAGTCAACTAGTGGGTCTGAACAGCTCTGGGGGACCACATTCCCTTCCTGAGTCTGGATTTGTGGCTGGTGCCTGAGCACCAGGAGTGCTCGTTTCTGAACAGAGGATGTTGCCGCAGCGATCTGTCTTGCTGTGGCTCTGCAGACAGTGACTGCCGTTTCCACAGCTATCATAACAGTGCTTGCGGATACGTTTCTACCTCCAAAGCACTGTCTGCATTTTGAAACCACATGTAAGCTGCTGGGCTCATGGGCCAGCCTAAGAAAACCTCAGCTCTGTGCCAACGTGTCTCTCTCAGGGTCTTCCTTGGGTCAGCACCTTTTCACCTTAAACACACATAGCTCAGCAGACCAGAGATCAAAGCTACGCCTTAACCGAGATGGGACACGACGAACCCGAGGTTGTCTCACGTCACCTCCTTCTACGGGGAAAACTAACATAACTTTTTCTTTTTTTGTGCTGGGCAGACAGCTCTGCCTCCCCCACTTTTTTTTAATGCCACATAAATCAGTGTCCAAGCTGCTCTGTGGCCATCACCATAGACTTCCCCTGGCCACACAGGAGTCCTTTTTTTCTTTTTTTTTCTTTTTTTTTGACTGGGCTGAGTTGATCTATATTTTATTTGCAGCTTTTGCTTTGTTCTAGTCCTGGCTTGCTTCCATCCACTTTTGTTTTCTAGGGTTTTGATGCTTTGTTTTCCAGCCGTGCCATTTGGGCCCAGTGGATAAGCTTTTAAGTCTGAAAGCTAGCACACTGGCAGCAGCATCCCCAGCTCAGGCTTGTTCTGCCCCATCGGGCTTGACAACACTTCAGAAATGATTGATGCTGTAGCCCCAGTGCCTTCCCTTGAGAAGACAGCGCTCAGGAAAGCTGTCAGTTCTCGAGGAGAAAGGATCACTGCAGAAATGCTGGCTCATTCCATCTTATCTCCAGAGCTAGTTACTCAAAGATCATAAATACATGGATTAGGTTTCCTAACTTCACGAGTTCCTGGACGGTTGACATCAAGAGCTGTATTTCGATTGTAAAATGTGGATGTACCTCCCTCTAGTCACAACGTCTCAAAGCAGCCAACATCTATAATTCATTAGGTGTACTGTCCGGTTCAGAAGTTGTGGAGAACCACATAAAACATCCACCCAACTTAAAATGTTTGCAGTTAAGTTCCCTCATAGAGGATTTGTCTAATTACACCCTGGGAGGGAAGGGGCAAAAGGCGTGTGAAGCAACATGCGGCGTGTGCATTAGCTCTGGCGTTACGTTATCAGTTCTCAAGCCCTACGGTATCAGAGGAAGCTATTTTTGGCAATTCGCCTGTTATCAGGAAGGTCCAGGAAGGTAATCCAGATGGTAATAAGCTGCATAAAGCAACTTCAAGTTTTCTTAGCAACTTCCCACTTGGTTCATACACTAGTCCAAAAGGGTGGTGTTCTGGCCTGGTGCCTTTATGCCTGCCCTCTGCAACTGGTATTTGTTCAGGCAGGTATCATTTGTGTTGAATAAATGGCATATATCAAGCCATTGGCTTTGGTAACTTATAAGAGAAAGGCCAGGAATTAGGCTCAAAGTAGCTTTGAGACAGCTCAAAGCTCCAGCCTCTCATATCCATCCATTTCTTCTAAGAGCGCTTAAAATTCCCTTTGCTTCCAGAGAAACCATTTCTTACTGTCACTTCTTGCCAGTCCAGTCCTCAGAGGTGCTCCGTGCTCTGCTTCCTTAGTGCGGTTATTTATCTCCCAGAAGAATCCCTGGTAGCTTGCCTCAGTTTATCTCAATAAATCTTCATATACCCAATTTTTAAAAGCTTTTTTTTCATGTCAAGTGTTGAGTAATCTAGTATTACAGCATTTGTACTGAGTGTTCACTGTCATCAAGAGCCGAGATCTACCTACTGGACATAATTTCCTTGCAGAGGTGAAAAAAAAAGACATTTTTACTAAGCTTGAGTGTTTCAGTCAAATATGGCAAGTCTGACCCCAGCCTTTCCCACACGTACTGAACCAGTGTCAGACAGCGACCAAACCCCACCGAGCTCCCTCACCTTTCAGAATTGGTTTGTTCACACTAGCAGAGCAAGGCAGGATGACTGAGTTCCAGTTCAGCAGCATGTAGAGTCCAGTTTGTGTAGGAATAAAGAGTTAGCCAAGGACTAAAAGCAGAGAATCGGAGCTGAGTATCCATACGCCGTATTCAGAATGAAAGGAACACGTGAGGGCAAACCATTGCAGGTCACTTTTTGTAATCACTAGGACCGACTCATTCGAAAATGCTGTTATTAAACAAATTCAGTGTGAATTACATCTCTGGTAATAACCATAATAGTTTCAAGAATAGATTTTCGAGTTATCTGTTCGCACATGTGCCCGCACAAATTGTGCATGCCGCATCTCTTGGCACTAGCATAGCAACTGTGTGCACCAGAGTGGCATCTGTGCACGCACATGGCCAGCTAGACACCAGGCTGGCCTTGGACTGAACACCCAGGTTGGACGCGCAGATCTCTCAGAGCAGTTGGCTCCCACTTTTGTTACGTTACTGTCAAAACAGGGCAGATAATAGAGCAGCAGAAGCTAAAAGCCAGTTCCAAGTAATGTAGACGAAACCGAGCTCCCGTATCACTTCAGCAGTGCCAGCAGCTCCTTTGATTTTGCATCCATCTTTCCTAAACACACTGCGTTCAGCAATTCACACCTCACAGCTCAGGTGTGATCACACCTCAGGTTAAAACATTTCTTCTTTTGTACAACACTCTTGCCAAGTATCCTTTTATATTTTATTACCAATGCCTATTATTTGGCTTAAGATCCTTCCTTGGCATGACTGGCTACCTCCCAGCTGCCTCTGAAACCAGCAGTGATGAAGCGGGGGAAACAAAAGCAGCAGATGCTCTGCTTTCAGCCCCCACCACCCACACTGCAATGAGGCACTCGGCTCTTCTTTCCCAGACCTCTGTCCTTTCTCCATCCCTTGATTTCTGGAGCTAGGGAGGGGGAGAACTGCCACCGATGGCAAGTGGGATGGTGATAAAATTTTCCTCTTGTCTCTTTATAATAATCCCTGTCAGAATGTTTCAAAAAGGAATAGATAGATAAATAAATAAATAAATAGAAGGAAAGTGGGGGAAAAAAAAAGGGAAAGACCCAACCACAAACCCAACCATCCAAATGTCATTGTCCTCAACAAATTCCCTTGTCCTCAGGCTCTTCACATTTTGCCTTTTGGCACCCATTTAACACAGACTCCCTCAACACTGGCAATTGTTATAAATTTTGCAATGTCTAACTGGGAATCTCTAAGCAGTCATTCCAGTATCGGGCACTGTAAGATACATCACGACAGCACCATCTCTGTTCACACTTCTCCAATGTGCCCTTGATAAATCATCGACTATATCTTCAACTCCTTTTCTGGATTGGCATTCAAACCTTCACTTGGTATTTCTGGAGTGTTAACAGCTGTCTCCCTATTCCTGGTGAATACTTAGCGAAGGTTCTTGAAAATAATCTCAAACACCTAGTGATCTGTTCCTAGGCTGCTCAAGTTTTCCATAGCTGCACTAGAGGAGGCCAAACGGAGCACTACTGCTGCAGTCACCCCTTGTGACACCGCTATCTCGGTTTGCTAAATGCTGCTTGAGATTAGAGATACACTTATAAAAGACAATGCAGAGGTGGGATGGAGATAAGTTGCAACATAAAAAGAGCAGATGAGGAACCGAGGCACAACTTGGCTTTCAACCAAATATGCAGAGCATGCTCCATATAAACACATGAGAGAACAAGGAGGTGGCACATGAAAGCCCTTAAATCTGTCAAAGGAGAAAAGAATAACAATTCTGCATTATTAACAATGACCTGTTTCACAATTCAGCAAAAAGAAAAAATACAGTGGCTAAAGATTTAGCTGGTTCTCTGGGGACTTGGTTTCAGCCCCTGACCTGCCAACAGACTCTCAGCGCAACCTTTAACAAATCACTTCGTTTGTCTTGATCTCCCTCCCTGTCTGTAAAATGGGAACAGTGGCATTTCTTTACTGCAGTGCCAGACAGCAGAAGTTTGCAGCACGGAGGTGCTGAGATGCCAGAGAGTCTACTACTGCTCCTCAAAAGTTGAATATTCCCCGACTTACGGCGTGGTTTTTGATGTGCATGTAACAGAAGGTAGCTAGCAAAATGAAGCAATTAGTTCTGTGACATTTTCAGCTGCCTAACGAGTTTCTCTTCTGCTTGTCACACAAGCATTTCAGAATTGGATCTTGTGTTACCAGTTCTCAATATTTTACGCTTTTTCAGGCTGCAATTCAACAGCTGTCTCAATATTGCAGTTGGAGCCAACATATTCCGTATAGATTTTCCTCAATATGTTGCCATTTTTTAAAAAAAACCTTTGCCATGCCTCTTTGCTATTCATGGCTACCTCTTCATTAGAAATCTGGCACTTGAGTCTTTCTCCTACAAATGTGCGAACTGAGGTTGTTCAAATGTCACTGAGATTCATTTCTCTGAAAGCTCAGGTTTCTGCCCCAGCACTTTCCCCCCACTCTTCCAAGCTGCACATCATGTGCTTGTTAGTCAGTTCTCCACAAAAATACCACAATTCCCATACAGAATACTACTCTTTCCAGCCCTTCTATTTTGCTTTCTAGGTTCAAGAAGGTATTATATTTATCACCCATGTTATTGCAGGACTTTTTTTGTCCAGCCACTGTTCCTTATAGTTGGGCCACCAAACTCTGTCCTTATGACACCTCTACATGCAATCATCATTAATATTATTCTCCCCAAAATACTATACTGTATTGAGGATAAGCCTCCGTTTTACTCCTCCTGACCCAGTATAAAACCTTCTGGTGGAGAACTACACTGTGAAACTCTGGTCCTTCTCTCCTACCCTTTGGCATGGTTAGAACTGTACTAATCTCCCACTTAAGTTCAATGTATTGACCTCACCTGCCCTAAAGATGTAAGAGTCTTGCTTCATGTAATTAGGAATCATTACAAGTGCCTGTATTGATTTTAAAATTAAACTGACAGCATCTTTGCCGCCGATACATAGATCGATATTCTTTGAAGCCTTGCATCCCTGCTGTTTTGTGCATCCCACAAGAAGCCCCTTTCCATGCAGAAGGGCACGCAGCAGCAGAACCTTACTGCTGTGCTGTTTTTGGGTAGGGTAGGGTTAGGTTTTTTCACAGTAGCTGGTATGGGGCTGTGTTTTGGATTTGTGCTGAGAAGCACGTTGATATCACTGCTGGTTTAGTTGTTGCCAAGCAATGTTTACATAAGCCAAGGACATTTTCAGTTTCTCATTCTTCCTCTGTTCTCCCAACTTCCTCTCTACAAGAAGCTGGAAGGAGTCACAGTCAGGACAGCTGTCCCAAACTGACCAAAGGGACATTTCATGTCATAAGGCGTCATGCCCGATATGTAAGCTGAGGGGAGTTGGTGGGCGGGATAGCTGCTTGGGGATGGGCTGTCGGTCACTAGGTGGTGAGCAGTTGTTGCGTTGCACAAAACCATGTGGTTTTGTATATTCCTTTAACAATAATATTATTGCTATTATTATTTCCTTTCCCTTTGTTGTCCTATTAAACTGGTTTTATCTCAACCCAGGAGTTTTTTCTCAGTCTCTACTCCATCCCATTGGGCGGGTGGGTGGTGTGAGCGAGCGACTGTGTGATGCTTAGCTGCCGTCGGTGCTAAACCACAACAGCTGTCCAGGGGCAGAACACACCTGCAGTTTAGTGTCTCTGAAAAGCTTTCAGTCATATACTTCAGACCACTTGAACCACAGACTTTTTAAAAAATACGGTATTTAAGAAAAAGGAAAATAGTCCTTTTCCTATTTGATATTACTTTATAGCACTATTATAGTATTGCATATATTTCTGGAATCAGACTTTATATGGGAACACAAGTTTATTTTATCACCAGGACAACAGGTATATTCTCTTTTTATCCACTATGCTGTTCAGGCAATCTGCAAGTACATATGGAACATTCAAGACCTTGGGACACCTGCATTCTTTCATTTCAGTTATACCATTGTATCTTAGCTTATGCAACTTATCAAAGTCTGCAAGTTTAGAACAATTTCCAAACTTCAGAACTATTTTTGGATCAATCATATACAGCTCTATGAGTATCATGTTTGTTTTTGTTGTTTAGTCAACTTCCTTAATTCACCATATGTTACCAAAATCTGTGAGCAGCCCCTTGCTTCTCTCCCAGGTATCACACCTATAAATGCTGTAACTATTTTGTGTGTGTTAAAATCCTCTGTCCTATGAGGACTTATCTCATCAGGCTCACCTCTGAGCATTTCCCTAGTTCCTAGTGCCACTCAGCTAAAATCATTGCCTCCATTCCTCACCCTCTTTCAGTCTCAGTTTGCCCCATGGCACTTTTGGGTAAGCCTTCCTCAGTCTGTCCCTGAGGGATGGCTCCACCGGGGTGAAATTCTGAACTCCCTTTGGGATGGAGTGGTTCTCCCACGGGCCGTATCCTTGGGTACTCACTCTACTTCAGCTCAGGCTTAGGGAGCAGTGCAGGAGGAAGCGAGCAGCGCTGCAGCGTGATGGTGCTGCCAGGAGACCTGTGCGAGGTGGAGGAGAGAGTCAGATCCACATCCCCCATGCCATGGGTCCAGCCTTTAAACTAATGGGTGAAGGGAGCAAATGCAACAGCCACCATGTGCTTTGAGTGCTTCCCCCCTCTTCCAAAGAGCTAAGGGAAAGGTTTTGTGCCAACCAGCTTCTTTCCATTTTTGCTCTTGTGAGGAAAATGGAAAAAATACGTCTTGCTTGAGCCAAGAATGCAGATCACCACACATCCCCTACCCACAAGAAGGGAAGTGTTGGTTGGTGGTGTCAGAGGGAACAATTCTGGGTGAGCTGTGGAAGGATAAATTGTCTCCTGCCACGTCAGATGAGGCAAGGCTCTCCTGAACAGCCCAAACCATTGCAAACCCTCCAAACATTCGAACTCAGTGATCCCTCAGCTTGGTGATGGCACTGGCCATGCCTGGCAGGGTGATGTCCTGGCTGGACACATAACTGCTGGCAGCTTAAGCTTGGAGGTGTCACCACTCTTCACCAGCCAGGTTTTAACAGAGTTGTCATTTGGCAAGCCGGCTCCCATCCGAGCCCCGTGCAGGCTCGGCGTGCCGAGCGAGTTACAGCCATGCTGTGAGCCAGCCGGAAGCCACGTGCCTGTGTGAGCCCCACCAGCATACCTCGCAGGGCTCACTGGCTCAGGCTGGGGAGCTGGGTGGCACAAGCAGCGGCAGCGAGCTGGGACCACAGGCCATGCGCACGGTGGCTGCCCGCAGAGGTCCGCGGAGCACTGCCCGAGAGCGCCGAGCAGTGAAGCCAAAGGCTGGGAAGAGCTTTGCCGTGCACACGTTACTGTCAAGAAATCTGCCCGGGTGAGGACACCAGGCATGGACACCCGGCGGTCACCCATGTCTCCTAAGGTACCGAGACAGCACTGGTGGCCTTCAGTCAGCAGGACATGTTCTCACCTAACTCTTTTTCCCGCCTGCTGTCACTGCTATAAAATATTCTTTTCCAGTCCAAGCTCCATCCTTTTCCACCTCCACTTCATCTGGTTTTGTTCCAATTCTGTCTATTGTTCTCCTTATGCACGCTGCAATAATAACACCGGTATAACCTCTCGTACTCTCTGCTAATGGAAGTCACTGTATGAACTTTACCAAGGGTCAGCACCTTTATTTCTGTTTCACAATAGCTTAACTGAGCCATGAGGGGGTGAAGTGATTTGCTGGAGGCAATCGAGCAGACCCTTGACAGCTGTGGGACAAGAAGCGAGGTCCGATGAGACCTACCCACTTAGAAACCTTTCTTCCTTCCCAATGCACATGCATGCAAACAATGTGGGAAGGGGAAGTTAACCCTGTTCTTTCAGGATGAAAAGGCCTTTCTTTCAGAGCTGTTGCCAAAGCCTGGCGATGCCATGGCCACAACCATGCCTGGGCTGCGGCAGGAACCAGGTATGTTAACGGCACAGGCGAGCGCCGGCTCACCGCACGTCACACGCAGAGACGGGCGCTCTCCGCCCCGGCTTTTGCCACACACATGTCTGCCCAGGGCTCAGCCAGGCAAAGCAAAGGGTTAAAAAATCGTGAGGGATTCTCTGCGAGCCATGGGAAGGACTAAGAAAACGGAAACTCGCCTGAATTTAAACTGAAGGACCCCATTCTTCTGCCAAGCCACTCGGTTCCTTAATCAACTGGGGCCTTGTTTCGCAGTCAGTTGTCAGAGGCTTTAGAAAGTCGTTCAGACAAATCTGTAAGGGGAGAGCCACAAAGCATGTCTTTTCCGTGGCACTCTACCTAGAATCTGCAATGCCTGGGGACGGGGCTGCCCTCAGTGGTGCTTCTGTACCGCTGGTGCACAATGCACAAGGATGCTATAGGATACTTTCATTACTGAGCTCCTGCTTATTTAAATATGCATTTAATTAAGGCAAGTCCTGTAGGAAATTGAGCAACGAGCTTTTCCCAATGGCACTTCTCCTCCTCCCCAAAATAAAATCTTTGTTGAGGTTGGGAATGGGTTTCGGAATCGCTGCAGCCTGTTCCAAGCCTCTTTCTCTCATTAACCCTGCAGTCCTGTCGCTTACTAGATTTCTAGCTTCTAAGGAAACACTTAATTCATTTTTCTCAGCTCAATCTAGTAATGCTTTCAATGATTTCTAATAACTATACTTTTATTACTCGTTATTATAGAGTCAGGAGAAAAAAATAGCCCACATAATAGCAGAAATCCGATTATTCTGGGAAACTTTGAAGTTCCCTTCTCTAGTGGTATTCTTTGATGTTCCTATTAAATAAATAATGATTTTTACATCTAAGGTTTATCTTACAGTGAGAAACACACCATTATCCTCAGTGTGAAAAAGAAATCTCATTGTTAGCCACCATAAACATGGGCTGAAGCTGTGATTCAGGAGTGCCTGAAGCTGACCCATCCAGGCACGGCTCCAGGTAGTTTTTTCGCATTAACTACTTGTGTTGGAGAAACCGGCACTGCAGACGGAGGTGCTGCAGCAGGGGGAGGGAAGGAGAGGTCAGATCAAAATAGAAAAGGCATGTGGGCAAAAAGAAACTAGCAGACGCTCTAAAGACAGGGAACGCATCAGATTAGAAACAGAATATGAGTCTTTTCATAAGGTTTTTCAATCACGGCCTCAGGCACGTTGTATGACAGTGGGAAATAGGATGACACGTCTGGAACTGTGCTGAATTAAAAGCAATAATAAAGAAGATCAGAATTTACTGTAGAAGGAACTCATTAAAGACTTCAGCGATGGTACGTGCGGTATGTCGCTGCGTAAAGCAGCCCACCTAGGTGAATTTATTTCTATGCATTTACTTGATGTGATAATGGCTTTGACTGGAATGTTTGCAGGGTCTGGAGTCCAGAACTGCTCGGGACCTGTGCCGCCCTTTCTCCAGGTCTGCCAGGGCTTGTGCTCTGTGCTGTTCACTCACTCCCCTCCCTGTCCCTCTGCAAGGCTGGAAACTGCCTGATTTGCAGCTCTGGGATGGGGCTGTGCCGCTGCGGGAAGGAGCAGAGGCAGGGGCAGGCTGACCAGGCTGCGCACCCCTGTCCTGCAAGAGAGAAGCTGCTGTAGAGCCCATGGGCTTAAACGGGAATGTGTGTTGTCCGTCTGTCCCAAATCTCTCTTCATCATCAGACTTCCTCCCT
>NW_010247056.1:37301-49569 GCF_000690775.1 Eurypyga helias | reverse complement strand
AAGCCCCGACTCTGCCGCACACAAGCCTCATGAATCCCTCACGCAGGGTGGTTTGGGGCCGGCTGCTGGCCTGGAGGCACGACACTTGTGGCAATGCGAGGGGCGCTCAGTCCACCTGCCTGAGGTGGGATCCCACCCAGGCAAAGCCTTTATGCGTGTCAGAACCACCCCCCCCGCCCCCTCCCGCAGCACCCGCTCCCTGAGCCAGGCGAGGAGGAGGACAGCTGGGATTCACAGCAGTACTGCAGGCGAGGGTGCAGATCAGCACCACGCCAACACCCAGCACGCAGGGAACAGAAGGAGCAGGACAGAGAAGCACAAGCTGGAAGGAGACCTTCCATATTTTTTCCTGCCTTTATCCCCGCTTTTATATTCTGATTTCTCTGATTTTTTTGCATTACAGATAAAACCTAGAAGTCTTCTTCACCCTTCCCACAGCTGCCAAATATTCTTCACGCTTCAGGAATGGTATCCTTTCCACTTCCCTCCTTATCCCTCACTTCTCAGCTCCCACCTGCACCTCCCAGAACCTCCCTGAGCCACTGCTCCTCTCGGCAGTCCTACAACACCTCTTCTGAGTGCTCTGCGACTACACTCACCTGGCAAGACTGGAAGAAGCGATCACCGGGGGCTTCTCACCGCAGAGACGCAATCTCGTGCTCAGGAGGCACGATGGCTGGAAGCTGGAAGCTTACCCCGGCAGTACACTGCTCTTCCACTTGTTTCCCAAACCAAACATCCATTTGCAGGAACCGGAGGTGATAATCCTGGGAAGCGTTTACATCTGGAATGGAAAAGCTGTGTTTAAACCCAGAGCATAACAAGCGCAGCGACGAAAGGGTGTTTGTTTTGGGTGTCACTGGAGCGGGAGGAGGGATCCCCGTGGTTGTATTCCCTCGCAGCGCTGTGTGAGCGCTGGTGCAACCACCCACCCTGCCACATCCTTGTCCCAAAGCAGAAGCAAACAGTGGTAAAGTGAAAGGGAGAGAGGCCATTTATCCAGAAACCAGAGCTCCTTCCTAGCCTGTTGACCTCTATAAACGTATCAGCAAGCCCCATCAAACCACCTTTGGCTGGCTGATTTCTTCTGAGTGAGGTTTCCAAGAGCAGGCTCCTCTGTCCTCCTCACCAGAGCTTGATGCAAGGCTCCAGGTTTCGCGCAGTTCCTGCATGAGGTAGCTAAGAGGAGTTTCCAATGGTTTTCCCTTTTCTAGTCTCCTGAGCTGCTGAATCCAGTTCAGGCCCAAGCATTATTCCAATTGGTGTCCAATTGGAAAAGCCCCGTTTCCTTTATTTAAACCAGCCTGACTGAAGGCTACCAAAGCGTAGCATTTCTCCCTCTGAGCTACCAGACAGGGCTTCCTAGGACAGACTGTCATACGCGCAGTTATGGCCTCACACAAACCGAACCTACAGTGCACAGAACATCAGCTGCCTTGTCCTGGATGAACAACATGATCCAAATCACCCTACAGCTCAAGGATACCCAGAGGCGACAGAAGGAATAGGGTGGGAACACGCATGTGGGATGTGGAGAGGCCACCTCCATTGGAAGCAGCTTGCATTTAAACTTGATTAAGCTTTTCATGAACCTACACCCTCAGTTACACTGGATTTAGCTTCCAGGCCACTCTTAGTCATCACAGTTTGCAGTGTCCCTCCCAGAGGCCACTCCACCAACTCTGCAAACCATCATCTCCAGCCCTTCTGCTCTGCGTGGAGGACTTTCTGCACGCCAGCCCCACTCGCCCCTGGCCACCATGGGCAGCCCAGAGCTGTGGAAGACCCTCTCAACATTCCTTCCGTGTGCTCCGGGATGCAGTAGCCAAGGGAAGCCTTGGGCTTGGGCCCTGTCCATGTTACAGCACAGCAGCTGTGCCTGGCTGCCGGGAGGGATAACCAGACCAACGATGCTGCTCATCGGGCAGCAGCCAGCACAGTTTCAGACAGACGTGTTTAGCACCTCTTGAGCAAGCTGTCATTAAATCCTGGGCAGCACAAAAAAAAAAAAAGAAAAGAACAACACAGACAGGTAAATGAACAGAGACCAAAATTTAGCTCCAGCCTATGCGGCTTGCCAAACTGCAGTTGGTTTCATGTCCTCAATCGAGTTCAAACATGATAGCAGTTCCCAATACAACACGAGACTTCAAAAAAGCCCTAAACCCAATGCTGTGGGGACGGCAACTTCTGCTACCTGAGAGGATGAGCTAAAAAAATTACACAAGAGGAAGGGGCAGTGCTCAACCTTCAGCTTTTCTGTACTGCAATTTTTCCAGGGAGGATGTCGGTCCCTTTGGGGTGTCACCTCCTCTAGATTCACATCATGAAAGTGCTTACAGGAACTTTTAGGAAGCAACCATGGACTGCAGCCATGGTTCTCAGCCCAAAGTCAGCTAGATGGCCTTGATTCTCTCCTTTTTCTTCACATTGCACAGGGTGTGGTACCACTGTCCCAGTTCAGTAAAATTCATGAGCATGCCCGCAGCTTCATCCAGCTGCTTAGGCTGCATTCCATCACTGGTTAAGAGAACCTAAAGTCAGTGTGACTCTGGGTCCTATCCTTTCCCTTGCGCTGCCTGTGTGTTCCCATCTCTCCTTCATGCCTCGACGGTGGCATTTATCTGACCCCTGGAGCTGAGTGCAGCTCCAGACTCCAGTCTGGCAGAAATCTAACTCCACAAGAAAAATAAATATTTCTGTGCTAGTTTAAACTACCATAAAACCACACCCATAAAACCATAACTGATCTGAACCCCCCATAAGACAATTTCAAAAGGCAAGTTACTGTAAATTTCAGCTCCTCTTGCACTTATTATTCTGCAAGATGCCAGATACGTTTCAGAACAATTAAATTTTGGAAAACATGAGTAAGTGAGGACCTTCTTCTCCAGAAAGTCTTTCGTCCTTGACTCTTGAGGGAAAAAAATGCAACTCTGTTTCTAGCAATCCCTTATTTAAAGCATTTCCAGAAGACAAAAAGCTTGCGAGATTATGGGGGTGGGGGGCGGGAAAGGAAAAAGAAAAAAATTCAGTTGAAGAAGCAAAAATCTTGAATAATTTCTCATAATCTTTTACTGGAATCCAATAAACACATTACCAAATTACACTGTATATTTTACTGGGCTAAGTTATCTTTGTGTGTATTAGAGGCACAGCATGAAGAAAAACAATAAAAAATATTAGCCTCCTTCGTATAACTCAGTAGAGTTATAAAATAGCTAATTGAATAAACTACTTTTGACATGAACAAATGGTGACATTTCCATGTAATGTTGTCTTTTTGGCTTGCTGACAAAGAAAAGCTTAAGGAACCATGATTTTTGTTTCCTAAGGGCAAGTTCTTCTATTTTTATAAACTCGGCAATCAATACTAAAGTATGAGCATAAGCACTTTTAATTTATGAACAGTATACTTTGAGTGAGCTTAATAGTTTAATCTTACACATGTTGTTGCAAGAGTGTTTATTTTTGTTGTACTGCACAGGATGGTTTAATGGAAAATAGCGCATTAAAGCATAAAAGCAACCATATATGTAGAAAACCAGAAAAGGAATAATTAAGATGCAGCAAAATTAATACTGTGCTGATTTCTTGTAAGCAGAAGGACACCATTAACTTGAGGGAAAGCACAACCCCAAAGAGGGAGCTTGCAGTGATGTCCCCCCTAGGCAGATCATCAGTGGATGTGGAGATCCTCCCTGTGGCTAGTGCTCAGATGGACAGGTGTCGTCCTCCCTGGCAAGCACTTGGCACTCTTCTTTGTCCCATAAGAGCACAGCTCAGCACTCCTGACTTTCAGTATTTGGCTTAGGTGCAGTTTTGTACCCAATTCCCAACTCTGGTGATGTGGTGTGTCCAGCGTGTCCCCTCCCAAGCACCGCTCCGGCGCCTGTGTCTGAACTGGCGAGTGGATCTGCCAGTTTGGATGGAGCTGGGAATCAGCCAGGAGGGGTTACACGTGTTGGTTTAAACTGACCTAGAAAGGGCTTACCAACAACAACGCTCGTCTATAAAAATACTGCTCCTATTCATCTCAGAGAATAGGGAGTGGACGTTTATGAGACTCGCTGCAGAGTGAATCACTGCTGCCCATTATTCACGGCTGAAATATAATGTGACCTGCTGCTAGTGATAGGGAGAGGATGGCTTTTCCCACCAAGCCCACGTTCAGATCTGATGAGGATATTCATAATGCATATTTATCATGTAAAAAGCAGTCTCTTTCACTCTGTAATATTGATGTTAGTCACAGATGGGCTGCTGGTTGCCATGCAGATGATCATGTTCCAGGGAGTTTCAGTTAATATTAAATGGAAAGCGGCTCGATTTGCATGTCTCTCTAGAAATGGCACAAGAACCATCTTGAAAATCAATATTGATAATACTCTGAACGTGAAGCAAAGAATAAACACACACAGCAACAAGGAGCACATTTCACACGGCGACTCCAATAGCTGTTAGAAGACTGCAATATCATGCAACAGGAAAAGCAGGAAATTTAAAAGAAAGCAAAAATCGAATTTGGCCTATCCAACTTTGCCAAAACCAACATCAGAGCTAATTCTTCATAAGTGTATTCTAATTAAGACCATGCATTAATTAGCGGATTGCAAAATGTCTATATACAGCCACAAACTTGCCAAACCCACGAGCCAGCCTAGGTGAGCACCACGTGCAAGAGCGCACACGAAGAGCAGGCAGACCCCGGCCAGCTGAGCTGTAGGTCATGTCCGAGGAGTGTTCAGGGGCCGGGAAGAGACCTCTCACCACCTTTTGGCAAGGGAACGCAGGGCCGAGGCGAGCCCATGCTTGCACTGTTGGATGTAGGGCTTTTTCTTCTTTTTGGGCTATGGAAACCTGACGAGACAAAGCAGCAGGCGTGGAGTTTGTTTCATAATTCTCTCGACCCGCATCACACACAACGGAGAAAAGTGATACTCGCGTGCCCAGCTGCTTCAGGCTCGGGTGAAGCACTCATGGCCACATGTGGGATTGAGTGGCTCACATGGCTGTTACCTTTCTCAAAGAGGTCTAACTTCTCAACCTGGCTACGCAGTCAGTGATTCATGGAAAACCACATCGTCTGAAGAACAATTTCTACACCAGCCAAACTGACCCCTCTGATAGCCTGATGCGTTCTCTCAGTTCCAGCTTACTTCTATTTATGGAAGAAATAAAAGATTTTCAGGGAAGCGTAGGTACAGTATTTCTCTTAGCTCATTTCATATTACCAGTAGCCTGACTTCTGCTAACTGTTCAGCTAAAATAGCTCTAATCAATTCATCAAAACAGAGGATCACTCCAATCGAGGCTCCTACACAGTCTCTATAGGTGAGTCTCATAGAAGCAGGCTTCTCATTTATTTAATTAAACACGTGTGCGTGTGTGCACAAGAAAATAAAAAAATGTAAAGCGAGCAAAACCCACAGCAGACAGAACTAGGAAAGACACCCTGTGGCTGGGTTGGAATTTGAACTGAGGGAAAGGCATTTTTCCCTTAGTTCCTCAATGACTGCACATCCCCGCGGAGCCCACGTTATGTCCTCAACTTGTCAGTGAAGGACAGCATTGAGATTTTGGACACAGGTGAAAAACAAAACATGTTCAGAAGCACTGAATAAGTGGTGATGCTGGGGCAAATCCCGATTCAGGGCTAGTGGCAAGGCACCGCCATTCTCCTGACCTAGATGCGGCTTCCCTCCTTCGGCTGAGGCTGGAGTCAGGCAGCCGACTCATTTCGTGACGAGCAGGACCGCATCTTCATTACCCGCACGTCAGCAGCAGAGAGGGACGTCAGAAACCAACCTGGAATGTAGAAACAATTTGTGCATCACTTAGTAGAATGAAGGAAAACAGTACATGAGTAATTGGAGTCCTCAAGGAAGGCAAAACAGAGAACAGCGCTGGCAAAGCTGAAGTGAACTACGGATGAGAGCGCTTGTGTGCTCCCTCATCCGCAGTCTCAGCTCTCCAGCTTGCACCCGCTTGCCCCCCAGTACGGCAGGCAACTTCCCTGCAGTGCGAGGAGAAAAATCACATGCTCAGCTGAATATCTCATGATTTAATTCCCCAAGAAAGTCACTTAATTTTTAATTCTTTTTATAGTTTGCTATTTCAGCTGGACCCAAATAATTTTTTTCCAAATGGTTGTCTCATGTTTACCTTTTCTACTAACAGTGAACTGATTATGGATGCGAATCACCACTTTATAGCTGTTGCCAGGGAAATAAACTGCAATGTTATAAGCACAAAAATAAAGAGCCTGCTGCAAAGGAAGACGCGGCAGGTACGGCTTTACGGAAGTGCTTTTTTGGTAATAAATGAGAACCCAATTCCTCCAAACCTCCTGAACTACAGAAGGTAATGCAGCAGCCCCCTTTTGCATTTTTTGCAGAGCTGTGTGCAATGTCTCAAATCCCTTGAGAAATAGAGAGTGCCTCATACTTGATGGGTTGAGGTTAAATGGTAGTTTTGTCATACCGGGAACTCAGCTGGGATCTTCTGAAGAGTCTTTGCATTACAGCCTGCTCCTCTGATGCTGAAATATAATCCCAGGAGCACAGAGTTGCCAAAAAAAAAAGAATTGAAAATCTCTTTTGTAGCAATAATATGCATGCACCAGCATGACTAAGATACCTTATAGCAGAGCCATCCTTTCAGAAACTTCCCTTAGGCAGGAGGATTTCTCCACTGGCCATATCCTTTCAGCCTGTAGCCCTGTGATGCCACAGAAAACTGTAAGGGGGCAAAGTCTGATGTGATATAGGGACCCATTTTAAAGGGAGAAAAATAAAAAAATAGTGTGGTTTACTTATTCATGCATGGTCAAGGCAAAAACTTGGTCAAAAACCCCTCCCTTGCCATCAGTTAAATACAGGTTTTGAGATAATCTTGCTCAGAGGAGCCAACAGACCATGAGTAACACCCCAACCCAACTGGCTTGTAGGAGCCCCAGCCTCACGCACGCTGGGCTGCCCCCCCAGAGATGCTGGGTGCGGAGGCAGCAGCGGTCGGGGAGGGACCTTTTCAGTGCTCAGGTTGAAGACATGGGCACTATGTGAGTACAGAAACCAGTGCTGACTGCAGGGGAGCCCTGACACCCACCCGCACGTGCTGGCTTGCATCTCGTGAAGTCTGGCTCCAGGGCGTGGGGGAGTAAGAAGCCTTGGGCACAGCTACTGTTCCGTGCTACGTGTTCACAAGAAATAGGTGCCTGACCTTTCCAAAGAGCATGTCTGTGCCAGGGAGGGGATGCGGGGACAGTGGAGCGAGAGAGGACGCAAACCCACCACCCTCAATGCAAACATGTTCCTTCCATTAACAGAGACAGAAATGAGTTAGCAATAACGAGTTTGCCCAGGGAAGCTGTGGATGCCCCATCCCTGGAAGTGTCCAAGGCCAGGCTGGATGAGGCTTGGAGCAACCTGGTCTAGTGGAAGGTGTCCCTGCCCATGGCAGGGGGTTGGAACTGGATGATCTTTAAGTCCCTTCCAACCCAAACCATTCTGTGATTCACTCTAAGATGTGATTCTATAAAGTTTTTAATTTTCCAATCTGCTTTTCCAGCTGCTCCAGAAGAATCTGAGGATCAGGCTTGCAGCGGCTCCCATGTGTGTCCCTGCCTTACTGGATCCCAACCCGCCCTGGCCAGCTGGGATTCTGCCTTGGCTGGGCAACGCTGCCAGCCATCAGCCCTGGCAGCAGCCCATGCCCTACCTGCGCAGGTGCCGGGCTGCCGGCCAGCCCTGCCAACCAACCTCCTCCCGGGAAAACAGCCTCCTTGGAAGGCACAGGGGCAGGCACAGGGGGACAGAGCCAGCAGAGTGGGTTCAACCCACCCCCCGAGCACGCCGGTGGTCGCGGGGCATCAGGAAAGGAACGGCTGGAGGATGCCGCAGCGAGCTGTAGGCATCGCCAGAGCCCACCCTCCCGCTGCTCTTCGGACACCCGCAAACAAACTTTGCTTCCCTAGCCTCCTCATGTCACAAACAGTCAATTAGCTTTCTAAAAGTTAAACAAACAAACAGAGCAGGAGATTAGGACTGATTAACTGAAGGGCAGGAAACACGAGAGGCTGGTTTGCTAGAAAGAAAAGCTCTTGTGCTGAGATGTCCAGTAATTAGCAGCAACAAGACCTACAGAAATTTGTGAGGGAAAAAAAAATATCAAACCCTTCCTGTTTAAATGTTCTCTTTTCACATGTTTTGCTTGGAAGACTAGCTTAAAATACAAACACAGACTGGGTCTCAAGTACAGAATAGATTCAGGCTCTGCAAAAGTCATACACTTGGATTGCAAATCAAATGAACGTGGGTCAGTGCAAGCCTTCTCTTTTTTTTTTTTTTCTCCAAAAAATTGTGTATTTTTTTAACAATTTTCAGATTGACAGCTGGATACTTTCCTCCAAGCCCCTGGAAGGCGAATTGGTTACTGCTGGCAGATGCTTCAGGTCCTCCTTGGAAAACAATTGTAGACCGAAGCTGCTATAGAGTAAAAGGGAGACTTCCTTCCCCGTTACTGCACGGTGTGATTCGGCAATGATTTAGCGATGTCAGCTCAGCGATGGCTCACATGACCTGTTTATCAGTCTGCAGCGGAGCTGCTGTTGATTGTGCAGAAGCCTACCTGGTTCATTATACCGGTTCGGAAGCGTTCTCCACCTGGCTCCTGGAGCAGCGCAGTCTCCCTGATTCACGTAATGAGATCCCCAGGCAGAGCTGAAACCCTGACCTAGATTTCAATGGCTCTCCAAGCTGTGTTTATGCATCTTCAGCATGGCTGTGTTTACTCTTTTAAATTGCAGATAAACTGCAAATTAAAAAGAACCCTGTGCCTGGGTTTTTTTTTCAGTTTAAGTGCATTCATCTCTGCTTCACTGTCCTGGCTTTGCCTTTCTTTGGCTTTGCTGGATATTGCAGAAGAAAGCTCGAATCAAAATTAAGACTTGCCCAAATTGATATCAAGCCTTACCATACGCTTGGAAAAACAGCACTGGCAGAGCAGCAGTAATTTCATTGGGAAGGAGGATGGCAGGTCTGATCCTGACTGAGCACACAGAGCTCGTTAGCGTCGGGTTATTATTCTGCATTATGGTGTGGGAAGGTCCCAGGTGCAATTACAGCTCCAGGATGCGGGTGTCTGCACGTGGCTAAGGATGGTGCTTAAACTCCAACACAGAGGTGAGGGAGAGGAGTGCTATTCCATTTCCCTGACAGTAAATTGCACAAACAAATGAGGTAAATCTGCATGTCGATACCAAGTATCAGAGAAGCAGAGGTGGCTATTTGCCTAATAGCTCTGAAGTCCCACCAGCAGCACTGCTGGGGTGTCCAGTCCCTCTCCCATGCAGGGGTGTCACTTAGGTGTTTGGACCTAACTTCCAGAAACATTCAGCAGCAGTCAGACTCTGCCCCAGCTGAGATCAGTGGCAGCAGGATCAGGCCACTGCAGAGGATTCTGAAAACCCCTCAAATACAGAGCAGCCCGCCTTCCCCTTCTAAAACACTCATGGATTTGGGAAAGAGGAAACCCAAAGCTTGACCACCATCCACAACAGCACGCAATTGATTCCAAGATTCCTTGCCACGGAAGCTGGTGAGGTTATTAGCACCCATTAACGACCCGTGGATAACAAGCAGAGCAGGGGGTTCCCACATTTCCGTTGCTAGCTTACCACGCTTGGGAAGCGTGGAGCCCTTTTCCCAGGCTATGGTCATAGACACAGGAGGTGGTGTGTGGCTCCTCGAGCAGTGATCTTGTATTTGTTTAAAAACCTGGCTGTGGGCACGCTGGAAGTCCCCGGAGGGGGACACCCCAGGGCAGGGTGTCTGTGGAGCCTGCTGAAGCCTTGTTCACCTTAAAAAGCAAATGGGTGGGTGACAATTAAAGTGTTGCATATTCTTTTGCCTAAAAATAGCTTTCCCACAATCTCACCCCACTTATTTCAGCCCAGGGCTGAGCAGCCATTAATTTACACTTACTGGAACAGAGAAGGATTTACAACATTTTACTTCTTTACATAAATATTTTCTATTTTAGTGCCTGACACCACGGGCTTCCTTCGCAGCCCAGCTCAGAGGTCCCGGTGAAGGCTGACGGTATTTGCAATGGTAAAAATACATTTTCAAGCCCATTGTTAGAGGTCCCTGTCAGTGTTTGGACATCTACAGAGCTGTGAAGTCCGGCTGCTCCCAGAAGCGCTGTCACCCAACGGGAGCTTCCCAGCAGCCAGCTCTGCGATTACATGGGTTGGAGGCACAGGTCTGCACTGCAGACGTAGGTGGGAGCCGGGGAGGAGCTCGGCCCTTCTCGGCCCATCAGTTTGCCCTCTGATTAAACTCGCTGAGAAAAAAGAAACACAACAGGGCTGAGACATGGAAAAAAGTGGCAGAATCAGGGCTCTTTCTGCACTCAGAATCAGGCAGGGCTTGAAGAGCTATTAAGCCTGAGGAGGGAACACAGTTCAGCTTTGAACACCTGGGAAGCTGGAGATAAAGTCTGAACAGCCTTTTCTAAATCAAGAACTTCACTTTCACCTCTGCTTTTGCTCTGTGTCAGGTACCACAGCCCTTCCCCTCTGCCTGCTCTTTGTGCACACCAAGGGAGACTCCGCAAAGCTGAATCATGCCCCGTCCTGCTCCCACTGCCTGAAGGAGCCATGCCTGTGCCTGGAGACTCATCCTGGAATAAAGCCTTGTGCTGCACGGTGAGAAGGGAGAGAATTGACATCCAGGTGACCCCTCTCCCATCTGTCCAAAAGCTAGCCCGCCACAAAATGCTTCAGAGTGACACTGGCAGGGATGGGGAGCAAAAGGAGCCAGCCTAACCCCTCCGGTCACCACACACAGCTCTGCCAGACTAAGCAAACCCCTAAAACATTCCCCACCGCATGAAATGCTGCAGGGCTGCTGTGAAGCCACCTTCTCGTGGGCACAGTGCTCCTCACCCGAGACAACATCCACCACTCAGGCCGATGGACAGCCAGAAGAGCAGCAAACCCTTGTCCAGGAAGGGACATTAACTTTCTTTGGACAGTTTACTGAGAAAAGCTTGGAAACTGGTCCCCATAATGAGGTATTACATTTCTGTTGTTCTGCAAAGGCTTGTGAAGGCCAGGCACTGCCGGCACGGCACCGCTGGCACGGCACTGCCTGCAGCAGCGGTTCCAGCAGGTGACTGGGGCCCTTTCTACTCCGACCATCTTCCCCACAGGTACATTCATGGAGCTGCCTCTTCTCAAAGCCCATTGCTGGCTCTGCCCGTGCAGCCTGAACACTGCCCTGCTGTTCTCAGTCAGCGCTTCCGCCAACCCTTTTGCAGGATGAAGCCCTCGATGCTCAAGCACTTGCATCAGCAGCCTCTTCTGCTCATTGCTCATCTCCAAAACATGACTGTAAAATAATATTGTTAGCTAAATGAGAAAATTTGTTTTTTTTCAGCCACCCTGATGGCACCATCATGGCCCGCTGTGATGGCCATGACTGTGTTTGTTACAACACGCATTAAACATCCCCGTTCGGGCTTACCTCCGCTGCTGAGGCCGTTCGGTGCGTCACCCACCCCGTCTCACGCTCTCAGCTCAAGTCTGTTCCTCTGCTCCTCCATATGGCACAAACCAGCGCTGTGATGCTGATTAGAAGAGCTTTAAAACGTATCTTGGTCGATTTACATCTTCAAAGGTCGCCAAAAAATGCAACACGCATTAAACATCCCCGTTCGGGCTTACCTCCGCTGCTGAGGCCGTTCGGTGCGTCACCCACCCCGTCTCACGCTCTCAGCTCAAGTCTGTTCCTCTGCTCCTCCATATGGCACAAACCAGCGCTGTGATGCTGATTAGAAGAGCTTTAAAACGTATCTTGGTCGATTTACATCTTCAAAGGTCGCCAAAAAATGTAAATCCATATTGGGGGGTGTGGGGGGAGGGAAAGTTCACTTCTGAAGCAGCTACCGTTTAAGCACATGCGACAAAAGTCAAGGAGTCAAGGAAGCGGGGGGCCAGATTCACCAGCGCGGTGTGGGAATTCATCTTCCCTCCTTGGCGAGTGGCCGGTGGCCGGGGCAGTCAGCGGTGGTGCAGGGGGCAGCTGGCCAGGCTCGGCCCACGCCTGCGGGCACGGTCCCAGCGAAGCACCAGACGGCCAGCAAGGGGCCTGGGCAGTTTCCTCGGGGAGACAGAGAGAGGAGCGAAAGGCTGAGGGGAAGAAGTGCCGGGGGATGCCTGAGCAGCAGGATGGGCAACTCCCCGGGCCGTGCGGCCGGCGGGGGG
>NW_010247056.1:35300-37258 GCF_000690775.1 Eurypyga helias | reverse complement strand
CCCTTTGAGATTGCCGTGCCTCCTGGGGCATTACTGATCGCCTGCAGTTTGTGATTTGTCCCTGGGGTAAGTGGCCTGTGTAAATACAGATTGATACGGTCAGAAAGATTCGGATGCTTAGATCGGTAGCTTTATAACAAAGAGCTGCTGCAGGAGCCCGTTGCCTCAAAGAAGGAGGGGACAAGGATGTGGGAAAGAAAAGGCCACTCCCTACCCATGTGTTCCCATCAAACCCACACGTGCCTGTTATTTATTTATTTTGGAATGGCACTGGAGGACCGTGAGATCAATAATGGACCATAATAAGCTAAAACTGCTGACTTAGGTGCATTTAATTAGAAGTCCGGTACACGCACAGCATTAACGAGACGTGCCCAGGGAGCAGCACACACTGCACTGGCAGGGTCCCCACGAGGGGCCTTCTCGCACCCCCACTGCCTCTTCCAGATGGACACCCCCGGGCTGGGAGCCTTCCCTCCCTTGTCCCCGAGCCTCTCCTCGGCCGTGAGCTGGGGCTGGTGGCCAGCAGCCGGTCCCCCCTTCCGGCACGGCTGCACGCCCTCGCTGGTCCCGGCAAGCCCACCAGTGGGGAAGAGCCTTCAAATGAGAGATGCCTGGGAAAAGTAACAGGAATAGACAACAAACTACCAACTGGCAGCATTTGCAGATGCCCTAAAGGTGATACGGGATCTTTATGTTCTTCTAAATTAGACTAACAGAATTTCATTTGGTGATGCCGATACTGCAGGCCCAGGAGCACTAAATCATCCTTTATGGGTGCATAAATATGTGTTTCATTCTCTGTCACATTTAATATCGGCAATGATTTCACACACAGCTGTAGATCAGCTCCCTTCTGATCACAATCTGCCACCCTACTCTAGCCATTCAAATTTATAGCAGCATCAATAGTTCAAAAAAACAGTGTTTACTGTGCGCTAGATTTCACTAAGTTAGGAGGAAGCAACAGTTCCTAACAAAGACTCCAGAAAGCAACAAAGCTGGGAATGAATGTGAGCTTTTTCACCCCGATTAACACATCCTTGTCTATTGGCAGAAAGTTTCCATTGCAGCTGTGAGAAAATAATTCCATGGATTATGTCACATTGATTCAAAGTGAAATTCAAAGCCAAAGAGAAAGGAGAAAAGCATTCCCTGTGTTCTGACAGAAAATATCACTGCTTCAATTAGGTGCTACAGATGCTTGGAGTAAACATATTTTCCACTGGTTTTCTTAGAACCATACCCACTTAAACCTCCAATATTCTTCTGCATGTTCATTTTTTATCCCAGTTTAATACCACGCCTCTGGGTGTTAGTGGTTAAGGGGATACTGCCAAGCACTGCAAGCCAAGAAAAACTGGGATAAGAAGAGAAAATATGGCCTTTGTATAGTAAATAAACTTTTCAGCCTTAATGTTATGGCTGCTGTCAGCATAACTCAGAAGGGAAAAAAACCAACCCAGTGCTAGTTGTACCTTTCATTTCTTCCACCACGTGAATGTCCAGTTCTCTGGTTTTCAATCTGCTCCCAGTCCAACGGAAATAATGCACACAAATGAGCATTCAAGCCTCCAATAAACCTCGTCTTTGTGCGGAATCACTGGGATTCCGAGTGAAAACAAAGCTAGGTAAGACTCTTCAATATTTCGGTATTTCAGTAAATACTGGCTTTTATCCGGTAAAAATTTGAGTTCTAGGGAATCTAAATACACTGCTGATGTAGCAAGCACATAGTGGGGTCGGAATTGAGACCTTTGAGCATCTGTAAGTAGTACATGTGAACATCTGTACGGGTCTCTTCAAAACAATGACAAAAGCTAGCAGCCCTATTGCCAGAATAAACCGGGAGCATCCCAAATATGGGCAGTCCAGAAGATAAAACCTCCGTGCGTACAACAGTCCCTCCCAGGAGCGCTGATTGTCCTGGCAGCCCAGAGGTGGGAATGCAGAGGGAG
>NW_010247056.1:5296-35290 GCF_000690775.1 Eurypyga helias | reverse complement strand
CAGCTTCACCTTCCCGTGGCACCCATGATGGGACACGGGAACCGCAGCCCTCCCGCTCGCTGCTAGAGAGGACCCAACTCCTTTGTTCTTGCGGCACTCATCTGGGTCCCACTCACGGAGCCAAGTGTCCCCGAACGCGTCGCACGCTTCTCCACACACACCGACAGAACATTCTCACCCCCAGTTATTACCGTGTCTATCCTTCCCTCGCAAAAGCGTGCGCAGGGGAGAAAGAGGGGAAGAAATCACTCCGTTTATAGGTGTTATAAACGCAGCTTGCTTTAGAGCTAAAAAATCCTGGCAGATGGTAGCCAACATCTGGGAGAATGTTAATGCCCAGGTATAAAATTTGTTTTCTTTATTTCTCTTTATTGGTTCACTATTTGGTTCCAGTGCATTATAATAAGATCTATTTCCTGGGCTTGTCTCTTAAATTTACATCTCAAAGCAACGTTTATAAGCATTACAACCTATCAGTTATTACTGCAGCGCGGGGCTGCATTCAGATCAGTGATGGTATGCATAAATGTGTCACGCAGAAGTATGTCTGCAACACTCTACCAAACAAACCTCTAAGAATTTTTTTGTAAAAGAGATGGCTGGGAAGGAGTAAAAAATAGATTATATTAGCATACCCCAGGAAAACAAATGGTTTGACCTTGTAGCGATAAACATAGGAACAGCTCCATTAATCATGTTAAAGCCCCACAAATTATGAAGCTTTGCTGTCTGGGGAGGCAGGAACCGCCTCTCTCTGTTCCTCTGCGAGGCAGCAGCATGGGAAGGCTGCCGAATCGGTGCTCCCTGAGCCTCTCCCAGCCGGTCACCAGGGAGAGGAGCAGGCCTGAGGGTGACGCGGGGCTCCTGCCTGGAAAGCCTTGCCCACCCCAGCGCGTTGGGGCTTGCTGGGGTGCAGCAGCACAGCACGCTTCCCGCCCACACCTTGCCCTTTCCTGTAATTAGCTCTGTTTTCGGAAGAGGTCGGGAAATCTGGGTTTCCCTCCTGTGACCGCCGCCACAGCGGCTGCCCCCAGGGATGCCGTGCAGATTTGGCTTGTCATCAACCACGCAGGAAAACCACAGGTCCTCTTGGTTTAGGGTAGCAGGTCAGGTCGGTTCCCAGCTGAAATGTTGCAGGGGAAAACAACAACCAAAAGGACAGCCTCTTCTCAGCCCCAGCACTGCACTGAGAGCCCTCCGTGACGGCTTTCCGTGGGCCGAGGGAAGGGAGCATCTCTACTCAGCTCGTTAAATTAACAGCTAGGGTAGCAAGGGCTATCTACAACAGCTGTACACCTGAAAAACCTAGGAAATATTCCCATCAGAGGCATTGCAGTAAGAAACATGGAGACGCTTATCCTAAATCCTGGATCTCTCCCTAATATCTCTGTTTTCTTCTGCCATAAACACAGGTAAGAGTAGTCAGGCGAGGGGATGACACTGGGAAACATAACCTGCCACAGAGCCTGCAGACAGCCCAGCTGTTACCAGAAATGTAGATGGAATGGGAGTTTCTTCTTGAAACCAAGGAAAACCTAGGCATAACAGCTTGTTTCCACAGCCCAAGCCCCTTTGCAGTGCATTAGCAGTTATTGCTCCAACCTCTCACTGCTCCATCCAGCTCCCGAGGTCACTGCGGAGAGATGGCATCACTCCTGCACAGGGGCTGCCCGAGATGGTGCTCATCCTGGAGAGGCTTCAGGTTTCTTCCCTTCGCAACCTTCTAATAACCAGTGGCACCTTGGATCGGGGACGTCTTTCCATGAGCTCTTGAAAAAGAAGTTACAAATTCCTCAAGTTAAGGAAATACAAACTCTGCAGAAGGGCATATCTTTTACAAGTGCTCTATGAAGTAATACTGGAAAAAAAAAGGATAGAGTCATTCTCAGCCCCACCCTTAGGTCCGTTCATCACAAAAAAGTACGTTTTGCCCTTGTGTTCCTGGCAGTAGCTTGAGATTTCCTTCCTGTCCCCTCGTAACAGAGCAGTTCTGTCCCCACTGTGGCATCTGTCTTGCTTACTGTCAGCTCTGAACCTTGCTGGGGATTCCCAGGATCAGCTCCTGATGCCTGGCTCTGGTGGAGATCACCGCAGCCGCCTGGTGTCGTACATTGGTGCTCTCTCTGGGGTGTTGCTGTTCCGGAGATGAGACGAGCTGCAATAAGCTAAATGAGATTTTTTACCTTCCATGCCCAGCATGGGACGTTTCTGTCCAGCGTGGTCAGGTGTTCTCCAGAAACTTTCCGTAACCTTTGGCCAGCTAAATAGTTGCATGTGAGGAGAAGAGAGAAAAGAGCCCAAATTCACTTTTGCAAACATTAGCAAGAAAAGCATAGGCTGATGAGCTAAAATGAGAGGGTTTTTAATAGCAAAAACATGTTTTCTTTGGCCTACACGCAACCTAGAGCTTTCCAGGTGCTCGAGCTTAAACTAGTCCTACAGATCTAGAAAGGCATTAATTATTTATTTAACAGGCACAAAAGGAGGCCCGAGGAAATGATTCCTCCTTCCTCCTATTCAGTGTGCGGGTACAGCTCACCCTGGCTCTTGGATCACAGCGGATCTGCTCCAGAAACCTGAGTTTTACTTTCCCCTTCGTTTTAGACTTCCTTGGTGCACAAAGCCTCGGAGTTTATCCGTGCTCCCTTAGCCGGAGCAAAGCTTTGGCTGAGCCCAGTTTGATCAGGCCCCAGAGATGGACACTTGCCCTCCGGGGCGCAGCTGGAGCCCACCAAAAGTGACGCCGGCTCTTCAGCTGGGCAGCAGAAGGGCTGCATGGGGTGGAACCGCTGGTTTCTCAGCGCCAGGGAAGTGCAGCCTGCGTGGAAGCTGGGCAGATGCCATGGGGAGAGGGGTACAAATGCCCTGGCCAAGCTGTCCCCAAACGGGGAGGTGATCCCCTGCCCTGCTACACTGCCCGAGCACCCGGTCGGCCAAGTCATCCCTCTGGCCCTGCTGGTTAGAAATGACAAGCAGTCCATCTCCTGCCTGAATTTACAGTGAGTGCTTCCTGTCGGGGCAAACAAACTGCCCGGAGGGACCGTCCTGGGAAATTAACAGCTATAATCATTTCCAGAAGCCGGTGACGGCGCACGCTGTTCCCAGGGCAGATGACTCAGTGGAGTTATTTTGTTTGGAGTTATGGTGTTTCGTTCTCAGCCTTGGACACTAGATCCCCCAGCAGTACCTTTTGCCACCCAGCACCCTGGCTTTACAGTTGGCACCAGAGGGATGTCGCTGGGAAGGGGCTGGGGGGCTCTTTCTGCCTGCCCGGCAGAGCGAGAAGCCGAGAAGCCGCCGCTGTCTCACCGTAAGGAGAAGTGACGAGCGGCTTTACCCCAGGTGGCACAAGGAGTTAGTGACTCCCGCCCTCCATCCCGCTATCTCCGCTTTCCCACAGCATGCATTTCACTCTGACATGTACAACCCTTCCCTGGTTCCTCTCTTCCGGGAGCGTGAGCTCTCTGGAGCAAGGAGACGCCCTGTATTTGTGCCATCCCTCCCATCACAGACGCCATCCCAGCTCAGCTATAAATAGAAACAGTAAGTTGGTGTTGGCTTCTGCCCGGCTTTTACCATAGCCTCCATCAGCCTTGTGGTAGGTGTTTCCCCACTATCTCACTGAATGCTGGCTGCAATTTTTTCACAACAGTTTGTGCAAGTTGGGACTACTTTAACTCAGTCAATTAAAAAAAAAGGAAAGAAAAAACCCCCACAATCAATCAAAAATAATCCAGATGAGTCTTTCCTTATGCTCATCTTTTTTTTAGGCTGTGTCGAGCAATATTTTCTCTCCACAGTTAACTAGGGTGGAAACAACGTAGGTTTGAGAAGAAGCCCTTACGTTGAGATAAGACATACTGCAAAAGACAGGCTTTGTGAAAGAAAGGAGCTAAAGCAGGGCAAAACGAAACAGGCAAAAGGGACACGTCTCTTATCTATCGCATAATTTGATACGGTGCTCTCAGTGAAGTTAAAGAGCTGGATGCAACTGGTCTTCCTAAGGAATTTTCAAGACAAATCATTATGTTAACCATCTGTACAAAAAGTTAGTTTATTTTCTGTACAGAAGGGTATTTCAACTCAGCACTTCGTTCCAACCTCCAAGTGAATGGGGTGACACCAGGAGCCTTCTGTTTGCCCACTGGATCCAGTCTGGTTTAGCTATTATGACCCAGGTGTATGATTCCTACTAGGGGAAAATAATCCAGTTTTATGCTGTTATGCAGCTCCTCCGAGCACTCGGGGACATCTTCTGCAGTCATTCTGGAATACCTCAGAGCTGCAAAGCCCCCCGTGAAACCTCTCAACTCCCACCGCCAACAGAAACCAGCCCAGAACTACAGCAAAACAGTGGCGAGTCATCTCATACCTTCAGCACTGGGTAGAAAAGCTCAGCCTCTAGCCCAGCAGCCACCTCCTGACATGGAGAAGAAGGGGAATGCCAGTACTTGATCCCACACCTTTCCAAGGAAGACAGCGATGTTCTGGTTCCTACACCCTTCCAGCCCAGAGTTCATCACCTGCTTCTCACTTCCCCTGTGCCCCTTTTCCCTAATCATCCAGCACCAGGATGCAGGGGAGATGCTTTCAGCCTCCCCTGGGGACTGCAGCTGGCTGAGGGTGCCAGGCAAGACGTTTTACACCCAGCGTATTGCTGTTACAATCTGCAAGGTGGAAACACTCTGCCCAAGGTGAAGCCAGAGCTGTTGCTGATGTCCTTAGCCAATATATTGAACTGCTCTACCTTTCAATTGTGTCTACTCGCTCTTCATTTAAAGTAACAGTGCTGTCTTTACGGCAGAGCTGATGACAGAAGAACAATAATCTGCCCTGGCCATTTCTACTGCAGTCCTTCCAAAATACTTTGGCTCAGCCTTCGACTGTCTCTAGGGCCCCTGTGTATCTGTACTATCAAGCCTGACTTACCAGACCTTCAGGTGGGCTGTGGATGATAGTTCAAGAATTGCCGTTTTCATCCACTGAAAATCCATGTCGCTTTGTCCTGAGCTGGAACACAAAAGGTCACGTTTTTGCAACCTCCCTGTGAAGCGTGGGAGCTCAGAGCTTTCTTGGCTCTAATGTTTCTTGTGGGGAATCAACCACAAGGACCTACTCAGACGAGTGGCTGGGAAACTGGGTTCAGAGGCCCTGTGCCCCTCACGCACGCGCGTGGCTGACTCCTGGCAGAGCACCTACCCCTCAGCGACATCCGGTCGTGGGACAGCAAGAAGCTCCCGTGGTGTAGCCAGAACGCTGGCACAGAGCCACCGCAGTGAAAGCAGACAAGTATCAACCTGTCACCAGCCTTTCCCAGAGGAAATGTCTCCTCCTGATTTCCATGATAGGGAACTGAATTGCCCTGCTCCCACAGATCAAGCGTTGGATTTTTCTTTTTTCTTTTTTTTTTAAGGAAAGGAACACACCTTTTACTGAAACAGCATGTTTACCTCAGGAAATACTGAGGGTAACCTCCCGACCAGCTCAGTTTAAGCAATCTTCTGTACAACATCTGCCACCAAGAGACACAGACGTTCCATCCAAGAGGTGTCTTCCCAGCCTGGGAGCTACACCGTGTTGGCTTGCTGTCGGTAGAGCTTCCACTGAGCAAACCTGTCCTACAAGCACATGGGTGTTTCACTACAGCCAAGGAAGGTCTGTGACCACGTTCAGACCATGAAAGGTACGTAACTTCCTCAGAATTTGTGCTAAAACTTGTTAACAAAAATAAACAAACCCACGACTGAGTTTTGCTGCTTATTCAGTTTGGTCACAACAGGCCAGGTGTTTGCAGGCTGCTGCAACAGCAAGTTCAGTTCCGTGTCAGCTACTGGTCCGGAATACAGCCGTAAGGACGTCAGTGCTATGTACAGGGAGATCTCGGGTTTCTAGGTTAGGTGGTGATGTGAAGACAAATACCTGCCACGGTTACGAGCAGATCTTTGGGAAGGATGGAAGGCAAAGGGAAGGAGAGAGGGTGCTTATTCGGATAGTACAGGTGGCTCTCTTGATGAACAAACAGACAAGTAAGAAAGATCTAATTAAAAGGCTGTTCATACAACAGCAGTTTAGGAAACTTGTAAGCTAGAAAAAAACTTGAACTTTTGACAAGTTCGATGATGACTTCCAGAGATCAGTGATAGATGCTGAGTCATGGGCGTTTTGGTCAAAGAAAGGATTCTTACCGGTAACTGTAAAAACTGGGGCCTATATACACCTATATACCCCTATTTTGTTCTGCTACAGACCTTGTTCTACCACGTGCATGGACAGGTAATTGCTAAAACGGTAACCACCCAGAACACAACGTGCATTTTCAAAAGAACGGATATTTTAGAGAGGTAAAAAGGGAGAACGGTATCTCCTTTGGAGCAGTTTGGAGCAATGCCATAAAGCCAGGAAGTTGAGATTTGCACTAAGAGCGAGGTCTTTGCTACATAAAAGCGTAACACAGCAGAAAGCAAAACCCTCATAGCTGTGAACTCTTAGAGGAGTCCTGAGTGGGGAAACCTGTGCTAGCTGGAGCGTAGCATAGGGAGCCTGCACAGCCCAACTCTCTAGGACATTCCCTGGACCTGCCCCTAAAAACTAAATGTGCAGGACATCGCTTTTGCAATATGTTAGTTGTACTTATTAAAAAACCTTTCCATAACACATACGGATGCCATCTTCTGTCATGGCCTAAAAACCACTTTAAAAACCAGTTTCCTCAAAAATCAAACAAAAATTTATATCGAGCTGAAAGATGATGACATCAGCAGGATTAAGCAATTTCTCTCAGCATTTTTGTGGGTTTAACTAAACCCAGAGATTACAAGCAGAAAGGAAAGAACCACCCCCAGATTTTCCATTAAAAAGAAAAGTGGAGAAACATTCTGAAAGAACTATAGAAGGTAAACAGGCTGGTTAGACATGACGTACTGTAGCCTTGACCTCCCATCAACAACTGGCTGTTATTCCCATTCAAATCAATCGCTGATGCGGTTTTCTTCTCACCCAGCAGCTCCAGCTGCTTCTGCCTTCTAAACTTGCAAAAGGAGCGCAGGCAGGGAGGGAAGTAACACACAGTAAATTAAAAAATAACCCCGACCAAACCAGTAAAACCTTTGGGTCTATGAGCACTGACCAGAACTGTCGCACCTCTTGGAGAAGTTGCCTCCAGCAGCTCCTCAGTGCCACGGCTGGCACCTCCTTCTGCCCTTCGAGCTGGGCTTGGGTGAAGCTGGGCAGGCACTGGCCCGTCGGCACCCTGCGAGAGGAATGGCAGGAACCAAGACTCACAGATAGGCTTCTCCAGAGCAATTCAGGGAAGTGTCAATGAGTCACCCCTAGTCACAGAGGGAGAAAAAAGCCATGCATACGTCTTAAGAAGTCAGACAGACTGTTTGCACCAGCTTCATCGTGGGAATCTCAGATTCAGGAGCACTGTACAGCCCTCCAGACGACAGAGTTGGTTGTTTTGAATGCACAACGTGTACAATCGCTAAGAGAATAAACCTGAATCACGCTGGATGCTTTTGTTAGAACAGTTAGGAAAAATGCAGTCGTCTGACACAGAAAACCGCATTGTAAAATTAGAGATGAAGCCTGCCAGGATGAATTTAGCTATATTTATGAAGTGCCCGTCAGTGATGTGGGTATTGTCCAAAAACATTAAACAATACGCTTGGTTTCTAGAGGAAGGACCAAGGATCAACCGAAGTTCATAGAGGATCTTGTGCATTTTCACACGGAAGACTAGGGCGAAGGTGCTAAGGGTATATACACCCTGTATGTACGCTGGAATTGATAATGTATTTTTATAATATACACCATTATACATCAGTTTGCGCATAAAAATTATGTACCAGCACTCATACTGCTATTTGGACCTTGAAATTCTCACGAGTGTTTTAGTTCTGGGGCAGCTGGAGCTGCTGGGTGAGAAGAAAACCGCATCAGCGATTGATTTGAATGGGAATAACCTCCATGCTCCAGGTCCCCCCGTGCCATCGCCCAGTGCTGCCTGTGGTGGGAACGCTGCCCCAAGCCCGGGCAGCCCGCTCCCCCCCAAGCCACGCTGAGAATGCCCCAGCCATCGCCTAGCCTGGCGTCACACATTAGCAGGAGAGAAGTTAGGGCCATTTTCAGCTTTCCTGTCACCCTTCCTGGGGCACACAAGTCCGTGGACCCCCTTCGTATTGCAAACAAGAGGTACTGCCACCTGGGGTAAATCCCAACGCAGATGATGCTGATGTACAACACGTGTTAATGCAGCAAGTCTCACGGGAAGGGTGCCGGTGAAACAGCGTCTTGAGAGATTAACCCTTGCTAGGACCTGAAAATTGCTAACTTTCCAATGACTCAAATCGTAAATCAATAAATTCTAGGATATTATATCTGAAACAGAGTAAAAAGAGTGAAGTAAATAGCAGTATCTCTTATACAAACAAAAATAAGAAGCTGGGAAAGATTTTTTTAAACAAGGCTGAGAAGGCAGATTTAACTCCTCTCTTAAATAAGCAATAAAACAGAAACCACATGTACTTTTAACTGAGTCATTACGGTTATTCGCTGCTTGTTACCTGATCACCGAAGAGTTAAGTACCAACGGCCAGCCGTTTTTCCAGGGTGTTTTGCATTTTCCAATACTTCGAGGGAGAGCCGTTGAGCCCATTACCACACGCAGACCTCTCCCACAAGCACCCGTTCCTTGCTGTAAATGCTTCTGCTCCAGCTGAAAGGCACCCAGATGCCACAGCTTGGGAGGCCCAGGGACCGCTGGGCTCCAGCGAGCTGGGGCGGCAGCCAAACCACACAGAAAAGGACAAGTCAGGTAACTTGTTACAGCAGCTATTTTCCTGCTTTATGCTTTTTCTGACTCCAAATAAGTATATGAAGCGAAATGCCACGGCGAAGCGCGTCTGAGCGTGTGTGAGGTCAGGCACAGAGCGGGAGGGGGGCAGGAGGACCTTGAGCCTGGAGCTGGAATGAGTGGAAAGGTTTGGAGCACAAACCCCCAGTGCTGCCAAGGCCTGAGGATGACCTGTAGAGAGGGGAGGGAAGCAGCAAGCAGTGCCCCAAGCAACACGTGGTGCTGCTCCATCCGTCGCAGGTCTGGCCCCGCAGCAGTCGGGATGCGTGTGGAGTGTCCCGGGGTATGCTGAACATCTGGTTCACTACTTTCAACTAAAGATAAGCAAGCTGTACTAGCTCCTTCAAGGATGCTGCTGCCCAGCCTGCTTTCCTGCACGGCATACTGAACTGATTTAGAGGGCGAGAGAAGCTGGGTTTGGCGACACAAATGTTTTGGGGTTTTGGCAATGTGACAAAACTTCCCAATGGGATGGACGCTTGTAATGCCTTCACCTTTCCCTTGTTGTTTGCCTCAATTCGGGCATCTGTAAGCACTTCTCTTTGGATTATCTGGACGTGACATTTGGAATAAGGTAGATTTTAAGTAGAGCACAACCTCTGCTGATAACAGACACAAGATGGTTGGTTACCTGGATCTGAAGGGCCAGTTCTCTCTTGGTACCCTGTGGAAGAATATCCAACAGATAAATCTTAATAGGTAACACAAACATGTGGGATTCACCAGCTTGGACAGTAATTTACCCATCATCTACAATCATTACTTCATCCTCTGCTACTACAGTCACACCGAGTGCCTGAAGAGAATAAATTGCTCTGTTGAAATACCTTGTGCAAAACAGCTAACTAAGAGAACACGAAGACAAATAATCCATATATTTTGCTTGTGGTAATGTATTTACCATAGTGATTTTACTTGGCTCTGATTTCTGATTATATATGATCCAAGTGACAAAATGTGTAATAATAATAAGCAACTTGTGGACAGAGGGAAAAGAAAGGTGCTCCCATGGGTTCCATGCCTGTCTCTGCTCCTTTGAAAAGGTGAATGGGCTCTGAGTCGTGGTTGTAGGAAAAACCAGGCAGACAGAGACCGGTCCCCATCCAAACCATGATCAGCACTGCGCCACCATGCCTTGATCCCTGTTTAGAACCTTTCCAAGGGGCTGTTCCGGCCAGCCCGCGAGGCAGAGGACGTCCTCGCTGAGCATCACCGTGCTCCCGGTCGCCCCATGGCACTCACCCTCACCTACCTCTGCAGAACAACGTGCACACATGTCAAATCAGCGGTGGTCCATGGCAGTCGGTGGAGCTGTGCCCGTCCACAGCTGCCGAGGCGGTGGGGAGGCACAGTTCCAAAAGCTTAAAACACAATTAGAGCAGAAAACAGTTGTCCCGCACTTGGCACACTACTGGTACGCAGACCTGACTCTACTGATTGCAGCAGAATCTCTTACCTTTCCGGATGGGCATTCTGTTGTATTCAGGCAGAACTGCCTTTTTGTTTAGCCGAACCTTGTGCAGGACACTCCTGTTCCACTGCACGCGCAGGACCCAGCACTCCAGGACAGGGGGTATGGAAAGCATCAGTTTAAAGCCAGGTCATGGCAGTGATTTTGAATGATGCGTTGGGTGCAGAGGCACAGCCATCTACCCTGTGTATGTATATGGATTTAAGACTCTCTGTACGCTGCTAAAGAGCTCCAGACCCATGAGAGATTCCTGTGGCAAAGCCTTTGCAAGGCGGAGAATATTCCCATTCATCTACCTCCCTCTGTAAACAGGCAAAAGCCACCTCCTGCAGCTCAGGCCTCAGCAAAGCTCCTGGGCTGAGGTTTTATTTCTTCTCAGGAGCCTACACATTCATAATGCTTGGTGCTCTTTCCTTTAACAAGCTTCAAACCCCCAGTGCCGGCAAGGATGAAAAGCCACTGGCGGCACACGTGTGATTTGGTATGCAGCCCTAGTCTCGCCCCATAACCATGTGACTCTCTGTTCCACTCCCAGGAGAAATCCGCTGAGTTTGCTCAGAAATGGAGCCTCTGTCAGGCCTCGGCTTCTGCTTGTGCTATTGAGGATGGGGAATTGCTTTTGTATCATGACACAGTCTTAACTCTCCCTCTTCTGCTTCAGAAGTATATACGATAATGCCCCATAATATATGTTTTGGCATGAAAACAAGAACAGAAGTGGAAATATCTGCATACTATTTAATAAAAGATTTAAAAATGAGAGAAAATGTGCTTGAAATACAATGCAACTGCTAGCTGTCCACACCTGTAATTCCCTCCTTGCATTTAAGACAGCATTCAACCTGGAGAAAAGTTACTACAGTTTTCTTCTTGATGGTTTGGCGGAGCTTTAAAGATACAGGCTTGACACTCAGTGCAACGCACTGTGCAGGGTACCCCCTCTCCCTCACAAAACCAGGGTGTTTTCCCTGAAAGCTATGAAATAAACGATCCCAAAATTCAGGCACAAGAAGGTATTTTGGAAGTTCAGACCGGGAAAGCCACTGCTGCAAAATGCAGCTGGCGTAAGAAAAGGGGGTGTTGGTAAGCGGCTGAGCTTCATTACAAGGCCTTGTATCCTCACGTGGGTCACGGTTCCCAAGGGCAGCAATCCCATGAGCTGGCAGAACATTCATTCCTGCAGCTGAAGTCCGGTTTCCTCACTCCGGTGCTGACGATCGTGCATTTAGCACTCGGAACTCCAGAGCTTTAGAGCACACAAACCTCTGGCAGAGCAAGCAAGCCGCTCGTGCTCTTCAGGGTCGTGGGGGTGTCACGTGTGGGAGCCCAGTTGTGTTTTTAGACATGCTGTGCTTTAAACTTGCTGGTCTAACGGATTTCAGCAGCACGTGCTGAAGGACCTTCCCCGCCTGGGGATCCAAGAGCGAACAGGGTCAGCAAGGAAGCGCCCGGAAAGGTGTTTATGGGCAGCCACTTTTTAAAGCTGTTTTCCTGTAGTCTTCTGCTACCTGTTAATCAAGTAGAATCATAGAATCATAGAAAGTAAGTACTCCTTACCCTTCAAATGAATCTGAGAGCTGGATGAGCACGGGTGCCAGGGCACAAGAAACGTTTATTTTTAAATACATCTCATGTTTTGTATGTGTTTGGAGGAGAAGGAGGCATGCCTGGCAGACAGCAGCCCAAGAACCACACTGGGGAAAAGAGAACAACCTTCAAATTAGTCAAGAGGAGAGGGAGAGAAGGAAAAAAAAATCTTGGTTTTCTGCAGCTTGAAGGTGCTTGGCCCAGAAACTGCAAGCCTGAGAGCAAGAAAACACTGCTTTTTTCTTTTCTTTTTTTTTTTTTTAGTGCTTATTTCAAAGTATTTGTCATCACAGTTCACCCAACATGTTTACATTAAATGTCTGCTTTGTTTTTTGTTGGAGGCTTGGTATTTAAAATGTTTGTTAGAGCTTAGAGAACATCCTTTGAGAAACACATTTGCTAGCGTTTCTAGCTGGGCATATTCAGACTAGTTTTGAAAGGTTGGGTTTTCATGGGTTTTTGGTTTTTTTCTCTAGAAAGAAAGTTTAAAAATACTTACATTTGCATTGTTGAAACTGTATTTTCCCTGCGCCTCTTCTCATACACACACATTATTAAGAAAAAGAGCGAGAGTTGTAAATTGGAGAGTTTGGCTTTCCAGTGACCAAGGTTGGAAGGATTTTGAAGATTTCCAACGTCAAAAACCCTGTTGGTGCCCAAATACCACGTCAACATAGGCTGCAGGTTCTGATTTGCAGGCGAGTGCCTAGCACTCGTGCCTGAACAGGGCTTTGCTAGCAGTAGCGACATTCAGCCTTTTTATAAAGGGTGCACCAAGAAACAAGTTTGCATGGAATAACCTAACCTTAAAAGAAGACGGGAGACCTGACACCCGAAGCCGTGTCACGAGCGGCTCTGGCAGCTCTCCAAGCGGGATGGAAGGGCAGCAGCAGGCCAGGCGCAGAGCCCGGCGGCTGCTTTGCCATCCGCAACTTCTATCTAAAACTTTAATCTCTAATTTGTGAGGACCTCTGCTAACTGGCAGTTAGATTTATGCCCGCTGCAGCTCCTAATGCATTTTTGCAAGTGTAATTTACTCATTTTTCAGTTGACCTACTTCCAGTCAGGCTCGGTATTAAAGAAATCTTTCAAAAGGCACTAAAAGCTCCGCGCGCTACACGCTAAGTGCCCGTTTGTGTGCGCCCCCGCCAAAAGCAAGAATTAGAAAGGGAAACTTGATAGTGTGTTACCTCAATCTAATTCCTGATGAAGCCAGAGCCCAGCCCTGCTGTCGGCCTCGGGCATCGGAGCCACACAGGCAGCACGCTCCGGTGCCTAGCCTCTGGCTCCCCGTGCCCAGGCCCACCGGGCGCTGCCGGCAGCCGCGGGCGCTTTGTGTCTCCAAACCATTCCTTTCGGGTGCCTGCAAAGCTGCACAGATCAAATCAATCATTGGGATTTTTTTTTTTTAAGCCAGGTGTTGACCTAAGGCATTTTCCAAAAATTTTTAGTGGAAAAGTTTGCATCAGAGAAAGGAGAAATTAGGGATACAGAGATAAGAAGGAGAGCAGCACAGCACAGGGATATCAGCTGGGATGAGTGGGATTGAAAGGAGCCATCATCACTGCGAGTGTCCCCAAAGGCAGAGCCAGTTTCTGGAACTAGCTGTCTCGCAGCTGCCCCTGACATCCGAGAGAGAGGCACACAACCCATCCCTCCCATCCCTACGGCAGAGACACGGGCAGCCTTCTGCTGCTTTTCTTTTCTGGACCTTGCTGAAGGACCTTGCTGAAGAAGCAAGGTACGCAGAGCATATTAGACTGCATTTCAGACTGTGGGGCTGCAACAGCGCATGAGGGAAGGGAACCGAGAGCTGGGCAGCCTCGGTGGTGCCAGGAGCTGGAGCAGAGCCTGCTGGACCCCTCCTGTGGAAACTCTGCTCAGCCTCTGCCGAGCCGCCGGCTCGCTCTGGCTTCTGCCCGGCACTGGCAGCTGGACCGTGTCAGCTCGGAGCTGGGGAGCCAAGCACAGAGCACGTGCTCGCTCCCCCAATGGACTTTCCATCTGCAGTGCCACGAGAGCTGCTGGTACTCGGCCTCGCCAGCTCCTGCTAGCAGCAGCGTGCTGCTGGTAGAGATGAGCTGGGAGCTTTTGAGCAGGGAGGGCAGCTGTGCTCAACTTCTACTTGAAGGATGTTCAAAATCCTCAGGCAAGCAGCCCGGCAGCGAATGAAAAGAGGACCCCGGCCCTTCGTAAGGGCTGTGCTATCCTGCCAGCACAGCAAGTCCCGGCTGCCGGGGGAAGGCTTCACCACGCAGGTGATGGCAGCTCATTTTGGCATCCTCCTGCACTTTGTCCATGTCCCTCAACTCCTCTGGCCTTTACTTGAAGCACCAGAAATGAGCTAAAAACACCAGTGGCATCTGAGGTCACAGCCCACACGAGGTCCTGGGCTGCCCCTAATGCCCAAGCGTGCTTACATCGCTTCAGTGCTTTTATGCTGAGTAGGGAAATAATTAGAATAACAGATGTAAGGAGCTCTGCAGAGACTTACTCTGAGCAGAGCCTGCTGCCTGCCTGCAAAACCCGCTCCATGCCTATGATTTAATTCTGTGGATACCCCATGTAAATCTGGAAATCGTTGGCCCTGAAGCGTCAGGGCAAGGAGGGTCACGTCAGCGTTACGGCCCCACTGGAGAGCTGCCTTCAGCATCCAGCTTTGGCTGACTGCTGCTGCTCAGGACTCGTGAAGACCCGAGGTCTCATTGCTCAGCCAAAGGCTGGCAGCAGTCAGATAGTTCCTTTAGAGCACGGGCACTGCAGGATCAGCCCAGAGAGCCAGCCAGGCCGCTCCCGTGCCCATCGCTGAAGGGGGCTGCGGTGCCGGAGAGCGGGGAGCGAGGGGATAGCCTGGCACAGCAAGCCCGTGCGAACAACCACTGCAGTGAGGAGACGAGCGCAGCTCTTGCCAGGGGACCCCGAGACACACCGACCGACGCTATAACGCAGCAAAGGGTTGGTGGGGGCACAGGGATGTCCCCTCCCTGCTCAGCTCTCGCTGACGCCCAGCCTAAGCCACCAGCTGCAATTTTGACGCAGGAAATGCCAGACCCAGCTCCTGGCTGCTCATGCTCCGACCACGGCGAGTCAAAACTCATAGAAAACACAGCTCATCTGCAATAAGCGAGGATACGGTGCAGCAGCCTGTGTATGGTGCTGAACAAGGATGTAGTTTTTTTATTTGTGGGGTATTAACACAGGAAAGCAGCTTAACGCTGACATAACTACCCCGAAAACATTTTGTTTAGTTCTCCCATCCAACTTAATAAAGTAATATTTGCATCAAAGTTAATTTATTACAAAGCACAACCATAATTCTCAAAGGACATAGCGGAGGGTGTCCCTGCCCGTGGCGGGGGAGTTGGAACTAGATGACCTTCAAGGTCCCTTCCAACCCAAACCATTCTGTGATTCTGTGATAATAACCTGCCAAACTCTTTCCAGAGAAGTTTCTGTGTTCACAACAAGCTACGTCCCTAGCGCAAGCCAGTGAGCTGTCGACGACAAGCTGCAAGGCCACTCACCCCCCAGCTGCCTGCGAAACGTCAGTGGGTCCCGTGGCTGGTTAACAGCATGTGGGACAGTCACCAGGCACGGTGCGCAAAATGGCACAGGACCCCATAAAGCCCCAGCACAAGGTGGTGGAGCTCTGCTTCCGTAACTTGGGGAATACAAGACATCCTTGTATTACTGAGTGGGGAAAAGCCAGAGAGGCGTTCATCTACTGGGTCTTCTCAGGCAGGGAAGGAGCTCTGAAGGTGGCATCCAAAGAAAGCTGGGAGAAAAGCAACTTCTCTCTAAGGCCAGAGAGACCAAAGAAGGCAGAGCAGCTGTTTGTTGTGCAAGTGGCTCCACAGGCTCCACAGCATCATGCCCGGGATCCGGGCTGCATCACAGTATTGTTAAATCACCTGCCCAAAGGGGCAAAAGGCACACATGGTCCCTAAAACGGCACAGAGAAGGCAGTGGAGTGGTGGAACTTTGCCAAGCAGAGGGCTGCAGGGAAATCCCACTCTCCTGCCCAGCTGGGTGCTGGCAGAGGAGTTTAAAAATCTCTAAAAAAGGCTTTTTAAAGTCGTTAAAAATCACAATATTCAGACTCACCTTTACCAAGAAGAGGTCTAAAGGGATTTTTGCAGCCTGCCTTAAGGAAGGGCAGTGGATGCTCTGTAATGTTGCAGGCGTGCATCAGCACCATATTTCCAATAAATATTGTCCCAAGTTCTTCTTGAAATGATAGGAGGTTTCAGTAACACCATGACCCTGCTTATTCCCAGAGGGTTCCTCCTAGCTTTCCCTCAGACAGATGAGACAGAAATTATCCTCACTGAAAGGCCATTACTCTGAGTTCACATAAATCCCACTTTTAATCAAATGATAATTTAAGTGTAAATTCCACTTCACGCTTTTAGGAAAGCATTGGTATAATATACACTGCTATTAAAACCTCATCCTCAAAAAAAGATCATCACCACAGTTGCCATTTAACAAAGCAGAAAAAAACCCCAACCCAGTACAATTCAGAATTTAGGCAGATGTTTCATCTATAGCCCTTTCTTCAAAAAGGTGAATTTTGTACAGTATTAGAATCTTGTATGGTAGTTACAGAGCCCCAAAAGGAAAAGTCTGGCAAGTAAAGCACACGGAGATGTTTAAGCATGAATTTCCTCCTTCTGGAAGATAAACCTATACCATGAATATTCTGCTAATAGTCTGCCTTGAGTAATGTGTTTACAAGCAATTGCTTTGAAACCATCACTCCTGTGAAGTTTTAGGAACCTAATTGATTTGCTCCTCACTGGCAAAGATGTGGAAGCTGGAATATTGACAGGAGCATCGAGAGAGTTGAAATGCATTAGCATAAAGTTCACATCAAATGGAAGGAGAAAAGCAAAATAAATCCACTCAGAAGTTTCAGTGCTCTCCGTAAAAGCCAAGACATTCAAACCGCTGCCGCACCGGGATGCGCTATTAGCTGCGGAGATGATAGGCCACTTCATCAGCTGGTGTATCATAGCAGACGTGATGATCTGGCTCATTTTTCTTGCTAAATTATGCATGTGTGACTGGGGAGGCGGGTCAGGAGTGAAATCAAAAATCATTCCAGTTCATCATGTGCCAGATCACTGGAAAATCTCCGGTAGATACCGCAGGCAGGCAGCACACAGGCTGTATGGCCAGGCGTTATCTATATGGAGATACGCCCATGGCACTTGGGATTATCCTGCTGGTCAGTAGTGGGAAAGGATCAGAATGATGCATCAGTGTCTTCTGTACTGAGCTGCAGAATTAAAAATGTGTGTATTTATTCCACATCATCACAGCGATCCAGAATGACCTGGCACGAGCAGGAGGGGGACTGAATTCTCCTGCCATTTAGCAGCTTCACGTCAACGTGTGTGAAACGAAGGCACACGGTAACGCTGGGCTGGCTCCTCCTCTGCACGGCCCTGCTGGAGTTTGGGGAAAGCTTCAAAGAAGGGAGCCGGAGGGAAAAAACCCAAACCACCCATGTACTACATAGATACGGTTCTGCTCTGACACATAAAAATGCACAAGTGTTTAAACCCTTAAAACAGCCCGACAGGCAGGCTCTCCCTTCCCAGCCATCCCTCGCTTCACATCGAGGGATGCAGGGATTTTCATACAGAACTGGATATTCCGGTTCCTTTGAAGATAAGCCCAAAATAGATTTCAGGGCATTTGCTTATTTTAATTCATATGCAAGCCCATCCCACAATGGGAATTCCTTCTTTTGGAGATGGCTTATCTGGTGGAGGGGTATGTAGTGTTGAAAGGACTGAGCTCCAGAGGTCTGGGATGCGGTGACTCCCAGCAGGCACCCCTGGGTGCCCCCAGCAGGCTGGGTGACAGGCCAGCCCTGGCGCCTGCCGGGTGATGCTGTCTCCTCCACCTCCGACGTGCCAAGCAGCCCCAGACGGCTCAGCAGCTCCCATAGCTCGTGGCCTTGCTGTGCTAAAGGGGACCAAGGCCAGCAGGAGGGAGGGCTGTGGGGTGTTTTCCCTCCAGTTTCCAGCACAAACAAGGTTGCACAGGCAGACTGCCCTACCACCAGTGATGCTCGGTAAAGCACACCACACCGTCGAAGGACCCAGTGCAGACCGACTGGCAGCTAGAAGAAGGTCGCTTCGTTACTCACCAGCATCTTTCCCAGCCCGACGCTGGCCAAGCTGGTTTGCGGGCAGGCTGGCGCAGCACCAGCGCACAACGGAACCGATGCGCTCGCTGGGGGTGAGCCGTGGGCACTGGCAGACCACCACCACACTCCAGGCTGCTGCTGCCCCCAGGAAACCCACCAGCAGCCCCGGGAGCTCTGCTCACCCCTGGGGGATCCGGGACAGCAGCTGGGAAGATACGACAGGGTGAGGGCAGAATAACAAAAGCTCTGAAACATGATTTATGGAGAAAAAGAATAAACCTAGCATTAGTTTCCAATGGCATTTAAGTTTCAGAGGCCAGCCAAGACTTCTTTTTTTAAAAAACCTCCGCCTCACTGAAATACTCTTTTCTACAGGGACCTCGCTGTGTTGTGCTTAGCTGGTGTTATAACAATAAACAGGCATCTTTGCCTGAAGGGACTGCAGATACTGCCAAAGCAGGCAACATTTTAAACCTGCAATAACCTCTAACTAATGGCAGCAGCCAAGCCAGACAGCCCAAACCGGCACAGAGCTGGGACCTGGGCAGGCTGGGAGTGACACAGCATGGGCTTTTACCCAGGTGCTGCTGCCAACTGGCTGACGGAGAAACTTTACATCACCGTAAAGCCCAGAAACTGCCTTCGAAAAACTAACCGCCTCCTTGAACGCCCGGAGAGCTAACTGCTTGTGAATTGCAGCCAACGTGTGATTTCCCAGCCTCCCCGGCAAAGGGCAGGGTCCAAGAGGAACGTGAAGACGCAGCCCCCAGCACGGAGACACACGCTTCTGCTCCCAGACACAGGGGATGCTTGGGGGAACCCCCTATGCCGGAAAGCAGGACGGCAAATGACTCTCTCTAATCAATTCTCCCCCTCCTCAGCCAACTGAGGTTAGGAAAGAGGTGGGATGTGTTTGGGAAGCTGCTGAGGTTTGCTCACTGGTTGCTCATTGCTTTTCACTGATGAATCATAGAAACATAGAATGGTTTGAGTTGGAAGGGACCTTAAAGATCGTCCAGTTCCAACCCCCCTGCCATGGACAGGGACACCTTCCACTAGACCAGGTTGCTCCAAGCCTCATCCAGCCTGGCCTTGAACACTTCCAGGGATGGGGCATCCACAGCTTCTCTGGGCAACCTGTTCCAGTGCCTCCCCACCCTCTCCAGGAAGAATTTCTTCCTGATATCTAATCTAAACCTCCCTGCTTTCAATTTAAACCCGTTACCCCTTGTTCTGTCACTACAGACCCTTGTAAAAAGTTCCCCCCAGCTTCCTTGTAGGCCCTTCAGGCACGGGAAGGTGCTATAAGGTCTCCCTGGAGCCTTCTCTTCTCCAGGCTGAACAAGCCCAACTCTCCCAGCCTGTCCCCATGGCAGAGGGGCTCCAGCCCTCGGAGCATCTTCGTGGCCTCCTCTGGACTCGCTCCAACCAGGCTATATCCTTCTGATGTTGAGGGCTCCACAGCTGGACGCAGCACTCCAGGTGGAGTCTCACCAGAGCAGAGTACAGGGGCAGAATCACCTCCCTGAAGATCAATGACAGCTGATTGAGCAGCAGCCCTGTTACGGGATTACCAGACTAACAGCCCTGGTACAGCCTCGAAAGCATTTTAAGTGGATCCAAAAGCACATTCTTACCCCAGGGATCAAAAGCCTCTATGTAGGGTAATCCAGACGGGCATTAAGGCAGATGCTTTTGGCAGATCCTCGGAGCTGGCAGTGGCCACTGTCCAAGGCCATGTGGCTGGAAAAAGACCAGGGGTCCCTTCAGGGGCCACGGAGCAGCAGTCGGGTGAGACCACGGCACAAAGTCCGACCTACTCCAAGCCTTTCCAAAGCCTTCAGGGGGCTGTGAACCAAGGCCTTTCACCTGGCCCACATCCTAGAGAAGCTCAGGCAGTTTATTTTCAACAGAGTCAATTTTTAGAGTTACTGTTTATGAGCCAAGAGGATTTAATTTGAAATCCTACATTGTTTTAAATAAATAAATATATAAATGAATTAAGAACACCCTCCCCCAAGCCTGGTCCATAAAACTTTCCCTGGAGATGCTCAATTGAAAAGATCTGGAACTCATCACAGTACCATCTGCCTCTCTCCAAGAGGTGATCAATCATCCTGAAAGTTTAAACACCCACAGTGCCTTAATCTGTTATAGTGTTCAAATCAACCTATTTTAAACAGTGAAAGGGCGGATACGCTGTCCTCTCACGGCACAGCGGTCAAGCCCCAGCTTCCATGCCTGCCAAGCTATAAAACAACAACGTTTCCTAATTTTTACTGTCAGTGCTAAGAGACAGATCCTTCTTCCCGGAGAGGGTGGGGAGGCACTGGGACAGGTTGCCCAGAGAAGCTGTGGATGCCCCATCCCTGGAAGTGTCCAAGGCCAGGCTGGATGAGGCTTGGAGCAACCTGGTCTAGTGGAAGGTGTCCCTGCCCATGGCAGGGGGGGTGGAACTGGGTGATCTTTATGGTCCCTTCCAACCCAAACCATTCTGTGATTCTGTGATCTCAGGGAAGACACAGGGACAGAAATGGAGAGCTGTGTGTGATGCCAGCTAATACATCGCCCTGCAACAGGGTGAGGGAGCAGCACACATCCCAGCGTACATGCCTGTAGAGGGATGAGCGCTCCCCAAACCTGCTCTCCTACCCACAGACAGAAGCTTTGCCTGGAGGTGGAGAAGAGCAAAACTAATGCCTTACCCCACCATGGTTATCATCAGGGGGCACAAAGGGCTCCTCCTCCATAGGATCCATGTAAACTCAGATGTCAGTGGGAACCAAACACATACTGATGGCTCCATTTTCTTCTGCTAGGAGCAGGCGAGACAGGCCAGGCCTGACCTACAAGACAGCTTTATCTGTCCCAGGGGAACACGGATTGACAGGCCGGGTACATGGAGATTACTTTTCACTTGTGCTGCCTGCGCCTTGTGGCGTTGCACGACGTGGGTGTTTTGGTCCACATCGAATCGCTGCCTGAGAGCAAGAGTGGCCCCTGACGTTACCAAGGTCGCCCTTCCTCTGCCCTGCACTGGCTCAGTGCACAGGCTGGGTGCTGCCGAGGAAGGTGGCCAGGTCCCCATCTCTGGTCCCCTCAGGTCCCCACTGCCCGGTACAGCCCTGTGCGTCCAAGAGGCATCACCTGACCTTTTGGGGATGGGGTTATACAGTGAGAGCAAAGGACCCGAAAGAGCTTGCCAGGAGAGCAACAACCAGCCTTTTGAACGCTGCTAGCATCCCTGTCAACAGCAGCACGTGGCTTCTAGGGTTTAGCTCTAGGACGCACCGGTGCAAGCCGTCAGTGCTCATACTCTCATGTGAAATACTGGGGGGAAAAACAGTACAAAGCATTAACTATCATTTCTGTTCCTAGTAGATGAGTAGGCAGGCTATTCAGAGCTGAATTGAATGTAGGATTTCTTATAACAACTTGGGATTAGACATGCTGTCATCATTGGCTTAGAACACATTCTGCTGAAAAAAAAAAAAAAATCACTGTTTGTCCAGATTGGCAACAAATTGTTTGTTTTCTTAGACAAGAACACTGGGTAGTCCACAAGTCCGTGATTCATTCTCCAGCATGAAGATCTCCACCCCAAGTTTCTCTAACAGACGGCTATTTATTGACCTACTAAACCTTTTCTTAGCTTACCTGGAGAGACCAGCCACCTTCGTTGCGCTGATCCTCATTCAGAGAAACACACGGGGCAGCTGAGAGTTCTGCTCATCACTTCACAGTTCGGGCTCCTGGATGGGGCTCTCCTGCACTGGAAATGAGCTGGGGCCATGACGCTTGCAGTTGTGGAAAACACATGGTGATTCAAAAAAGCACGTATATCCCACTCCCAAAATTGTCTTTGTCAGAGCGTAATAGAAAAGGGAGAAATTTAAGGTGAAGTTTGGTGTGCATATGCAATGCCTAAGAGTTTAAGGACTCCCTAGATGGGTGAAGAATAATTCAGGTCTGCTTAACAGCCCCAGGCCTTGCAGAGACTACAGACACGCCTTCCACTGACTCTGATGAGCCTTATTACAGTAGGGGACCAAAAGGTGAGAAGGCAGTGGGCAGCAGAGGGGGTAGAATGAAGTGGAAATATTTCAGGATTTTACAGATAAGTAAGTAAATTATGGGAGCGATAGGAGAAATTTAGGCATTGAAGTTGTTTGCTAAAATATCCTGGGTTTTCACTGTGCATGTCCAGGAAGCACCTACACGTCGGACAGTTGTCACAGGGACACGAAATCACTCCAGAGAGGCCACAGTAGGCACTACAGGATAAGTGACAACAGAATAAGCCTGACAGATGCCCTACATTTATGGATTAAAAAGGAAATTTCCCTGACAAGCTCTGGGCCCACGCCAATCGCACTGTGCTGCTGTATGCTGATGAGGAGGTAACCGAGGCATGACGTGCAACATCTGTCCCAGACCTTCTCAGTCTTGTCCCAGCTGAGGAGCTCTCGGTCCTGGCCATTAGGCAGATCAGACCGTAACATGTGAATCCAAGTCTGGGTATGGATCGTCCTTCAGAGTCACTTCCACCAGCCACGGCACTGCTGGGTGAAAAAGGATTTTCGGAATCACATACCTGCGTGATAACTCATTGTCACTGGAATCCAAAGGCGGTGACTGTCCCCATGCCACCGGCTGGCCGGCTCCACTCCTCTTGGCCTGAAACGAGAAGGAAAGAACATGAGACCTGCTGCCTCTCTGACCTTCACCTGCAAGGCCGCAGAGCTCGCCTTGGAGGCAGCTTTCCTGACAAAAGGGCTTTCTCGAGGTAACAAAGCCACATCAGGATCAGTCAAGACTGATAATTAAAAGCCATGGCAAATCATCCCTGAATCAAAAATATAATTACAGCATGTGCTTTGGGAAAGAGCACAAAAGGCCAAAATTTAATTTTCCTTAAGTCAGCAGATGAAATGATTGGCTAATGCCTGGAACACAGCTGCCTCCGCGATGCCTGCTGAGATTTCTCTGGAGAAGAAATGGAGAGAAACGTATTCAAGACGTAACACAAGTAGCGTGAGCTGAACTTTTTCTGCATCCCCAGGTTTCACTCCAGTGTCACGCACAGCGCTGGGTTTTAACTGATGTCTGCATCTGATGCATTTTCAAAGCCCAGAAGCGAACCAGCACTCAAAACACAGCGAGAGCCACTTGAGGACCGCTTTCCAGTATTTACAGGAACAACCTCGGAGCTCTGAAAACATCTCAAAGCCCCCACGTCCCACGGACGCCCTCCATCACACCCGTGAGCTTTGGGTTTGGCCCAGAGCACAGGAAAAGCCTGAACTTGTGAAACAGAGGTTAGTCAGATTTGACTAAACATCTGGTCATCGTCAGCGTGGAGAGCAGCACTCCGAGAGGGGCGTTTATGATATTGGCCCCGAACAATTGCTGTTTCTTACGAAATGGAGAATTTAAAAGTTTGCTGTATACAAGGCTGTTTATTGGCTCCCGTTATCATTTCCATTGGTTTCTTTTTCCAACACCCAGCTTGCAGGAGCAGCGCTAACCGCATCCAGCAGACGCCTCCCCAGACACCCACCGCGTCCCTTACCCGGTCAGCAGCAGTCACGCTGCGGTCTGCCCCACGGAGACAACTCTGCCGTGGGCTGGGAACCATCCTGCCGTGCATCCTCGCTGCTCCAGGGTCTGTCCGGGCTGTTTGCAGCACACTCGGATCAGGTCTGTGAGGTTAAAAAAACCTGCTCACCCGGTTCCAAATTGCAGTGATAATGCTTACAGAGTTTGCAATTAAAATGCAGGCCAGCAGTGTGAATTCGACTCTGCTTGGCAGCAGGGGCTCTTTAGCACCTTCTGAAACCCAGCCGTTCTCATCAGAGGTGCCTTCTTTGAGGCAGCCAAGTTGGAAAAACGTTGGCCAGGGATGTGCGAATTAGTCAGTAACTCTGTGAGTAACAGGAAGGGAGGTATAACGACCCAGACTGCTGCCCCGGCACACAGGCTGCGGGGCTCTGCGGAAAATGTGTAGAGCATTATTCATCCCGCCACTCCATTGGGAAATACACTTTCCCTGCAAGGCTCAGTGACAGTGTCCACCTCTGTGCCGTGTCCCTGTAGTGCTCACGCTGGGGACCCCCCGAATACCATGGGAGAAGCGAAGAATGGGAGCTATACTGATGCTATGTCGCCACGCATTCCCAATGCACACAGGAAGGGGCAGTCTCCAGGTCTTTTTTAGAGAGGGAGAGGATTATTTAATGAAACCTCACGGGGTGAGATCCCCTGAAACCCGGCTGTTCTCGATAAGACAGCCACCCCACCAATGGCCAGCGCGTCCGTGGAGCCCCGCACCCTGTTGCAGTCTCCAGGAGAGCTCAGCCCGTGGCAACGTTGCTCCAGAGCGGAGAGCCCCACGCGACACTGGCCGGGCTGGGGGCCCTCAGCCATGGAGAGGTCTGCCGATACAACCGGAGCCCTCCAGCAGACCTCGTTTGGGTAACTGCATGGCACCACTCCCACTACCCCATGAAGAGCATAAGAGCCCAAACCTGGCCGAGGGAGATTCACAGGATCACCCGTGTTCCCGAAGAGCCTTGTTGTGCACATCAGGGTCCTTCACACACTTTGCACTGAGCTTGGAGCAATTCAGGGCAGAAACACTTGAGTGTGCACTGTCCTGAATGAAAGTCACAGCTCCAGATTGTTTCTCTGTGTTCACTCAATCAGGTTAATAAATCAAAATAAGCTCTCAGAAGATTTGTGTACTAAAAGAATTAAAAACATCAGGGTTTTTGCCAGAAATAGTAGGCCCAGATACAGGGTTTGACCCCTCTTTTGCCAAACACACAGAGACCAGCTGCGCAGTCAAGCAAGACCATGTAGCAAATTGGATCAAGATGATTCCGACCATGTTTGTGAGTTCCTGAGATCCTTTGTTCAGACGGAAAATAAGCAAATTAATATGCAAGTCTTATATAGTTGGGATATGCATCAATTTATAGGGGTGCTTTTATGCCTCTAGGTAAACGCTTCGCAGATTGCTTTGTTTAGACGAGGAGTAGGAGCATTTCTACAGCACGATGCGAAGTTTGCCGTTGTCTGTAGGTTAGACTCAATGCACAAATACAATAAAAATGAAGTCGTGCTGACAAGTTAGTATTTTATTCAACAGCAGTCTAAGAATAATTCAGTAGGGATGATAAAATGGCAAGTTTATGCCTGTTCAGCACTAGACAGTAAAATTTCAATATTCACCCATCACATAGCGATGTCACCAGCAAGTCAGAGCTCTGTCAAAAGAAGAACTTTACAAACTTAGAGCAGAAGACCCAATTCTTGCCAACAGAAGCCACACTGACAGAGGGGAGCCTGGCTGATTTAGGGAATAAAGTCACCTAGAACAAATCCCAGTTCAACTAGGCATCTTCACTAAAGGTTCTCTCACCATTGCCTTTAGATCCCTGTTATCCCAGGTGGGTATTTCCAGCTCGTGGGTCAAACCAAGAGCTTTGGAGTAAGTTGCTGCACATCCCATAAGACTGATTTGGAGGTAACGACCATCACACCCTCTGAAGGTGGGCTAAGAGAATTGGTATTTGTTTACCTTGTACAAACATTTGACCTTCTACGTGAGCCAGATGAGGGTTTAAGAGGCGCAACCGTACCTCATTTTCCATCACCCGCTCCCGCTTTCAGCTGTCTGCCTTCACGGTCAGCCCGTTCCAGCTTCGCTTCTTGAGCGCGATCCCTGCGGAGCACGTCGCTGCGGGCAGCTCTCCCAGGGAGCTCCTCCACCCAGCGAGGAGAAACCACTGGCTGCTGCTGGCTTTGGAAAGACGATGGGCTAGATTCAACTGTTGCTGCTGAGGTTGTGCTGCCGAGATCTTATCACCCTGGGAAACACACATGGAAGAGATATAAACAGATACAGGCACAGGAAGCAGAGCAGAACATTAGATCTAGAACTACATCCAGTAGGAAAAGTTCAGCAGTGCCTTGTCTCTTGATTAATACTGAGCCTGCAGCGATGGATGCCCTTTGCATGTAAGTGCTACAGAGTCTAGATGGCCTGTCTGCCAGCTAGACTAGCAAAAGACATAGCCTAAAACCACCCCTTCTGCCTTGCCTATCACTCCGAATTCGTAATCCGGGTGATTATTTATACAACCAACCATCTCCTGGGAACAGCAGTACTCTGGACCCACCTTTCTTTTGGTACTGTGATGACACATGCTAAGCCACTTTGAAATTGTAGGAGGTACTCCCATGTTTTATCTGGAACGCTATCATAACTTTTATTTCTTGGCTTCTATTACTCCGTCAGGAGCGTTTCTTACAGCACTGGGCCACCTTCCAGGCATAACATCTACCAAAGGCACTGAGTATGTCCTAGTTTTTCTCAGAATACAGCCCAGAGCAAAATGACTCCAATACAGCAAGTGCAGAAGAGAACTAGCAGCAAGGAGCTCGAATAGTAATTAAAACCCAAACAAAACCACATAATCTATGACCCCAGGAGAAAATCATTGTGATCTTGGGATCTATCGCCCTAGTATCCAAATCACGGCACAGTACACAAGCGTAACAGGCACTTCTTGACTAGGGAAGGGTGAAAACTCCTAAGTGCTGCTAGAACTTATTTTCCAAGCACAATCAATGCTCCTGCCAAAGCAGTACCATCCGCATCCCAGGATCTTCCAGCAGCCTTTAGTAATAAGCACCTTCAGAGGCAGGAAAAAGACAGAAATAGTTCCATTAACACATGTAAGCACATATGGAGCATGGAGATAAAAACATTTACTTCTGATCCCGCCATCCACATCCTTCTGAGATCCCCTGTTGTCTGGGAATGCCCAGATTCACCAAGTAGTCTGTAGTCTAGCTGGCCTCTCAACTCTCACTTTAGATGGAAGAAAGATGCAGTAAACAGCTCATCATTCCTCCAAGCACGGACAAGGAATTCTCCACTGGCATCCCCCTTTTCCTCCTACAGATGCCAAAACATCCTTCCCTTCCATCCACCATTGGCCATCCTTCACGGAGCCACCCTCAGCCCGCAGTATCCTTGGTTAAAGGCAACATCATGTCTCACCATCTTTCTGACAAAGAGGAATTATGGAGACTGAAACAGGGAGTGGTGGTACAGCATGAGAAAACAGAGAAACCATCCTGACTGCCTGAGATCACTGCAGTTTGCGTGTACGCCATACATCTGCGTTCTTCCCCTTCCTAACTCTTCTCATCCTCCTTTCCCAACTGGAATAAGGATTTCTTTTAAAGTATTAGACACAGGGTTCAGACCTATGCGTGCGTATTCAGGTGTAAAGCCTTGGCATACTGTGGAATTAATGTTAAGCCAGCTCATTACCACTGAACAATGGCCAGTGAATTGGCTATTGTACAAAGAAATCACTTATCAAGGCCATGCCCAATAAAAACAAACTGTTAGGGCAAAGTTTTGAAGAGTATGAAAGGAGGATTAAGGAAGAAGGATGTTGTTGCAGTAAATGTGTAAGATTAAGAGATGAAAGATCTGTTTTTTATTAAGGGGACTCTCCCTGTGATGTTGGGCAATCCCTTTATTTTCATTTCCCTCTGAATAAAACAAGAATAATACTATTTTCCTACCTGGTGGAAAGGTTTAGATCACCCTGGCCCTACTGCTCACGCTGCCCACCACCGAAAAGTCTATGAAGCACATGGTGAAAGAAAAAACAACTCAACCAACCACATCCAATTGACTGAATTTTTAAACTCAAACGAATTGCCTTTCATCCAGCTTCCCAAACCCAAACCGACTACACACCATTAGGCTAAGGATAAGCATGAGAAATGACACCCTACAGGGTAGTTTTCTGGAGAGGCCGGAAACCCCAGGAGAGGGGCTGGGGACGCAAGCTCCTCCTCAACCGTGACCGCACGGCTGCGCCTATGACAATCCCATCAATTCTGCGCAGCCACACAGCGTCCCAGGGGTGGCTGGAGCCCGGGGCATGCTCTGCACCCCCGCCAGCTCTCACGCTCCTTCTCCACGCACCCACGCGCGGGCTGGGTCTCAAGGCACCGAGTTACATTTATTGCAGCTGAGACCTCTGCAGTCACGCAGAGGTAACCAAGTTTTAACCTGCCGCCCCGTTGAAGCGAGCTGGTGCACTGCATCCTTCCCAGTAAGCTGAGCGGCTTTTCAGCCTCCATGCTGGATGAACTGGGGGGGGGTTCTGGGGAAAGGCTGAGCCCAAGTCTCAGCTCCGTGGGCTGCAGATATGCAGGAGGTGGGCACAGCCGGGCTGGGAGGAGACGGGACCGCTCGCCTGACGCCTTGCTGGACTGAAGGGCAATCACATCCAGGGCTCCGTTTTCCACATTTCTGGGGAAATTATCGTGCTGCCTCCTACACATTTCGCAAAAGGATATAGCACAGAGCCGCACTGCCTCCAGAGCCTGATCCTGTGCTTGGCTCTGACAAGTCGCAGCTGGAGCTGCTACCCACCACTGTGAGAAATGGCTTTCCATCTTAAAAAAAAGAAAAAAAAAAAAAGAAAATCACTTCAGGCTTGGCAAAGCCTCGTAGGAAATTTTCAAGGGGGCCTGTTTCTCCCACACACCCTCTGCATTAGCAAGATTATTATTATTATTACAATTTAAGATTGTAATAGCTTTTAGAACATACAACGGGTGACTGCCTCGGCTTTTAAAATTGGCCAAGATGCTGCAGATGTTAAAAGAGGCTGCTACATGCCCATAACATCTCCTTTCCCATTACCATAAGCAACACCGTGCAAACCTCCGTAAAGTAAAAACACATGCTGGCGCATTAATGATAATAGATGGATGGGCTGCGGCTGCCAGCGCGCATTGCTGTGTGCAGGTCAAGCAAGACGGAACACAAAGCAGAATCATATAGAACAAATGCTCCCAAATAATCACCCTCAAATCTATCAAAACCACGATAGGTTTTCTTGCAGACAAATCCTACCCAGAATAGCAACAGGGAAGCAGAAACGAGTCTCCAGGAGGCCACCCGCTCCATGCACCGTGGCTGCTCGTGGGCGGCCAGCGCGTCCATCCTCACCCGCCTCTCGGCGGGCCGACCTCTCGCGGCCGCCCGGCCCCCCCACCCCCCCCCGCCTCTCGGCGGTCCGACCTCTCTGCGGTGGGTGTGGAGGGAGGACATCTCCACCCAACCTTGGCTTTGCAATACTTCCAAAATATTTTGGTTGTCAATACAGCTTCCTTCGCAAAAAAACCCTCAAAACCAGGTTTTGATGACGGTCTGAGGATTGTCATTGCTCCTGCCATGAGAGCACGGCAGAATGTGGAAGGAGGAACGTGAGGAACAGGAGTCCCTCAGATCTCTCAGTTACACTGGAATGAAGAAAAGCTCAAATTAAACCTGGAAAAAACCCACCCCACTCTATTTTTCCTAAGACAGACGCAGGCACCCCCGGCACCCCGTCCTCCCCTCCCCAGGGAGCGAGGTTGCGGAAAGGTGACCTGGCTCACTGTGGATGGCGTGAGTCACCGGGAGGGGCGGGGATGGGGACAGGAAGCAATTCACACACTTCCAAACGCTCGGAGACACGCTCTTATGAATCAAACGGCTGAAAACAAGACGCAGCAGCCAGATAAGTGGTGCAAGGGCCATGAATCCGCGAGACGTCGGAGGAAAGCGTTTTATGGGTCCTCCTTCCTTCCTCTCCTCCCTATGTTTTTTTTTTTGGCTAAATGCACAAGGTTTCTTTGGGACGCGCCTTTCCACATCACTGGTGAGCTTTAGTAAGCAGCCGTGCGCCTGGCTGTGACAGGGCTGTCTGGTACGGTGCGGGACGTCAGCCTGTGACTCGGCAGCTCCCACCCCGAAGCCCTAATCTTGGGAGCTCTCTGCTCCCAGCTGCCACGTGTGCTGCCTCTCGGGCAGCGCTGGATGCTGCTGCGGCTGGGTTG
>NW_010247056.1:0-5233 GCF_000690775.1 Eurypyga helias | reverse complement strand
GGGCCATGCTGGCAGCATGCGTGGGCAACAAGGAGGAGAAGGAGCCATGACTGGCACGTGCTAGCATGTCGCCCCATCACCGCCCCTGCCCCTCGCAACCCCTCCGCGTCAGCCCGCCTGCCACGTCCGCCGCACCCCCCGCACCCACGTGCCCCCTGCTCCCAGCGGTACCTCCAGGTTTGCAGACTAAACCCAGGAATCAAGCACAACGCCAGGCACAGAAGGAGAGGGAGGACCATTAAGGACCCCCAGGTCAAGCACCTGCGTTATGGATGCCAGCAAACCGCAGACAGAATGCGATCTCTCTGAACGAGAGGCGCCTGGAGACACTGATCTTTCGGGGAGGCAAAGGGACTGCGTAGCCCACGCCAGCGTGGTACAAGATGGCTCGGTTACATCTCACATGGAGCAAGGGAAAGCAAGCCTGGGTGCTGCTGAAGGCAGGCAGCGCCAGCACGCTGACACAGGAAGAAATGAAATACTGGGGAGGCATTTGGACTGTCATCACTTAAAACTTACAAACACAACAGCGGTCATTACCAGAGCCGAACAATAAAACTGGAAACAAAAGAAGCCTCCAGTAAGACAATTGCTGAATCAAAACAGCTACAAGAACGAAAAGCTTTCCTGTCCCTCAGCGTAAGACGCTTGGCTGCCCACAGCGCCTATCTTGTCTCGACTGTCGTAACGCCTTGTGCCACGTGCTACAGGCCGAGGTGGCTCAGCAGCTCGAGCAGGCTGTCAGAGAGCTGCAGCTAAAGGTGGCCAAAATTCAACGTTCGTGAGAAGTTTAAACCTCCTGAGGTACGGTTGCACTCTGATTTGCAACAAAACCTACATTTGCAAAATTTCTCGTGACACAGAATGATTTTCCCGTCTAACAAGAATATCTGGTAAACATCAGCATCAGGCATTTCTGCAGGCAGCTACTCCCTTCGTGAAGCCCTGTGGTTGTCAATTAAATCAAGATGAGAAACCACGGTAAAGTTGTCAGGGAACCGCTGCTTCCATCCCACCCCTTCCCTTGGTCTTCCAGCTCAAGCGGGTGGGCTGGAAACCCCCACAGCCTGGCTCAGGTCAGGGCTTTAGGTTTTGGGGGGCTGGGCTGCAAGGCTGGGACCCCAGTGCTCTCCTCAGTGTGCAACCACTGACCCTACAGATGAAACCAGTGGGTGGCCAAACCACCCCACCGAGGGCAGTGGGATGCCAGCAGGACCCTCGGCAGAGCCCAGGCAGCCGTATCCAGCATCCCAACCACCGCCAAGCTTCCGGTGGTGCCAGAGGCAACGAGACAGTCATCTCCCAACCACTCAGCGCTTCTGGGAAGCGCGTCTATGTTTGGAAGCACCGGCCGGAGTAGCAGGAGGCCACACAGGCCAACACAACAACTGCCATACCCAGCGCGTAAAGAAGCCCCTGGGAAGTCAGAGATCAGTGCCACGAAAAGCTGCGTTCAGTCTGCAGCACGAGGCTTCACAGTGCTCGTTTACCTCATCCCAGTGACTTACACCCGTCCCAGAGAGCGTTACTGGTTCCCCCCCTTTTTTTTCCGCTCTTGGTGCTGTCCCTAACACATGTGGTCACCCGCTGAGGATGTTTTCATCTAGCAAGACCAATAAATAAGGGAGGGAGAGGGACACGACCAAGATCCGCTTGCTTAGATCCGCTGCCAGGCTGGAAACAAAACTTCCAGCTGCTGGGGTGGCCAAAACACGTTCCCTTTGTACTCACTGCACACTCAGAATGACATCTCTCGTGTTGTCCTGGGAGTTTCCTTGAATACGATCTCCTTTGTTTGCTTTAATTGTGAAACCCCAGTGAGTTTTAAGCCAATTCTGGTAAAGCAAAAGCAAAAACACAAACCACCTTTCCACTCCAACCACACACACCAGCGAAGCTTCGGATTCAGAAAGGGACGTGGGAACAGCACAGCTGGGGTGTCCCTCCCCGTCACCAGCGAGTGACCAGCACTGCACAGTGAGGCAAAAGGCCAGTCCATGGGGAATGGCCGGCAGTCAGCGACAGCGCGCACAGGCCCAGGACACGCGCTGCCAGCGGGATCAACGAGCTGGCGGGCACACGCGTGGCGACTGTGAGACCTGGTGTGCTCGCCCCGGCTCACCAGCAGCCGCGTCCCCAGAGGAGCCGGGCTGCAGCAGCCCTGCTCCCAGCCCTCAAAACTGCCCCTCTTTCCCCTGAAGCAACCTTCACCCCCCCCCAGCCGATGGATGCCATGGGGACCCCCAGCTGAGGTAGGGCAGCTCAGAGCAGGGCACAGCCAGGGGCAGCCCTCGGGGAGGCCAGCGGTAGGATGGGGTTCCCAGCCAGCCCAGAGAAAGGATCACAGATGAGCACTTGTGTCCCGGGCACCTGTTCCTGGGAAGGCTGTGAGCGTGGTGGACCCCAGCCGGAGGCTGATGACAGCCCTCCCATGCCTGCAGCCTCCGGTCAAGCAGCACACCACCAGCAGACGGGAACGGATAAACTCTGTATCCAGAGCAGTGTGGCCAGCAGGTCGAGGGAGGGGATTCTGCCCCTGTACTCTGCTCTGGTGAGACCCCACCTGGAGTGCTGCGTCCAGCTGTGGAGCCCTCAACATCAGAAGGATATTGACCACTTGGAGCGAGTCCAGAGGAGGCCACGAAGATGATCAGAGGGCAGGAGCACCTCTGCTATGATGAAAGGCTGCGAGAATTGGGCTTGTTCAACCTGGAGAAGAGGAGGCTCCAGGGAGACCTTATAGCACCTTCCAGTGCCTGAAGGGGCTACAAGGAAGCTGGGGGGGGCTTTTTACAAGGGCCTGTAGTGACAGGACAAGGGGTAATGGGTTTAAATTGAAAGCGGGGAGGTTTAGATTGGATATCAGGAAGAAGTTCTTCCTGGAGAGGGTGTGGAGGCACTGGGACAGGTTGCCCAGAGAAGCTGTGGATGCCCCATCCCTGGAAGTGTCCAAGGCCAGGCTGGATGAGGCTTGGAGCAACCTGGTCTAGTGGAAGGTGTCCCTGCCCATGGCAGGGGGGTTGGAACTGGATGGTCTTTAAGGTCCCTTCCAACCCCAACCATTCTGTGATTCTATGAGACCCAAGGGGACATTAGGCTGCAGTTCAGTGTTTTGTTTCACGCCAATGCAGCAGCACTCTGAGCTGCAGTCACCCATCCCACCAGACGGTAATTCTCAGCTCCTGGAAAAAGTCTTCCATATATATTCAAAGGGGCACTGGAGAGGCTGCTGCTTGCCCCAGGGTTTCTCCTTACTGGTGCTCAAATAAACACTGGGGTTTAAGGCTGAGCTCCCTCCCAAACGTGTCATCCTGCTCAGTGCTCCTGGGCACAGCACAGCAGTGACAGGGCACTGCCCTTTGCTCACGACAGAGGTACAGAGCCGCTCACGCCCTCCTGCCGCAGCTCCTGCCGGACCCTTCTCCTGCACCCCAGCTTGGAGACCTGATGAGCATCACCCGTGGGACGGCAGGGAGGGAGAAGCGGTGGTGCTGGCATAGGAAGCTGGGGCTGAGTGGCGCTGGAAGTGCTGGCCCTTGGGCAGCAGTGAGCCCACGCTGTGCAGCAGCCCCCTCCCCGAGGCAGAGCAAAGGCAGCGCCTGGCTGATGGGTGTTCCCCTGCCATGCAGGGACCCGGGGTGACCCGGGGCTGCGTGGAGCTCTGCAGGGACCTTTGGCCTCCCCAGCAGGAGCTCTCACTGCCACCACGTGAAGAAAGAGGCAAAGGTATCCCACGCACAGGGCAAGCCACCACCGAGGAGTCACAGCTCCAACTACGCCCCTTCCCACCCCACGTGCCCACATTCAGAGAGACGAGGCAGGAGCTGCCCCCGTCCCCATCGCTGCACCCACCAAGGACAGTCCCAGCCATGTCACAGCCAGTTTCCTGTGCAAGGGCTGGGATGCCCCTGGACACGACCTCCCTCGTCTCTCCTGCTGCTCCCTCGGGAGCCAAACCTAAGGCAAGAAGAGGAGGGTCCCTCTTACTTGTGCCAAGGTGCTGAATCCCAGCTATGCCAACAGGAGGGGAATTGCTTCCGAGCAAGGGACATCCTCCCGCTTCCAGTCAGTCGTCTGGGCATCCCTCATCCCATCTCCAAGCTCTGGAAGGCAAGGATCAATCTTTTACTGCCTGTGACAGCCAGAAGCCCCAGGGGCTCCTGCCTGCGCCATGCCCACCCAGGCCGGCTCGCTGCAAGGGTCCTTCTGCTGCTGAGATGCAGCTCGAGAGGATCCCAATTAAAGAAGCGAGGCTGTCACCGTTTCAGCAGCACGAGTGAGATGAGAAAACTAATGGTGTCACCGAGTGTCTGCAGGAACAAATTTACAAACCTAATCACCTCCCAGCATAGCTGGGCTGCCAGTGCCTGAAGGAGGGTGAGAGGGGAGAAGAAAGCTTTTGGGACTCTTAAAGAATATCAATTCACACTAATAGGAATCGGATCTGTCCTTGCCTGTAATCAGCAGCAGAACTGAGATCCTGAACTGGAATATTAATGCGAGTGCTCCGTGGGAGATGGAAGCCTCTCAAAACCTCTCCCAAATTATGAGAATTAAACATGAGAAGAGCAGCACAGCAAACTGCAATGCAGTTGTGGTGTCGGGAGGGATCCGCTGGAGGAGGAGGTTGAGAAATTCCGCGGAAGTGTCGCTGCCTCCTGGCAGTGCCCAGGAGCACAGAGCCTACTGACCAGCACCCAACACACTGACCTTTCCCTCCGGACACCCTCCCAAACCTGGGTGCGACCCCTGTTTCCCCTCTAAAGGAGGTAACTGAATTTTTAATCCTGGGTGGATTTTTAATCTGTGCTACACAGGAACGGGGAAGAAATTGCTTATTGTGACAGCTGTTGTATTTTGTTATTCTCTATAACTACCATGATATTTGGGGGGGGCAGGGAAATACCTCTGACACTTCTTCTCAGCGAGGTACGAAGGACCGGGGTGTGCAGCTTGAGATACGATACTGAAAACAAGCAGCTCGTCCTGGAAATAAAACGGATGGGGAATGCCTGATGCAGAGAGAGATCCAGGACACCACTTGCTGCTGAAGCCTTTGGAAAAGAGGGTTATCCCCCTGAGGAATATACTGCAGGTGGCAGGTCTGTTATGCGGGTCATTCCTGTACATCCCACCCTGTCATCGGGATGCCTGCTGTCCCCCATTATCCCAGAAAATCAAAGCCTAAGGGCCTTGGAGCGTCATAATTGACCTGGCAAGGGAGGCCCAGAGC
>NW_010247055.1:0-6820 GCF_000690775.1 Eurypyga helias | reverse complement strand
ATTTCCAGGCTTCCTTATTCTGCTGTAGGGCAGTAAGACAGTAAATATAAAACATTACTTATATTTAATTTTGTAAAAAAAAAAAAATTCAGAGGTAAGAAAAATTCTGCAGTTTTTTTGACTTGGGACCAAAAACTTGACTGTTTCTCAATCCAGCTTTAATTTTAATTAGCATTAAAAGGAATAATCCTGCATTATGTCAACAAAAACATTGAGTAACACTTGAATTTTATTCCTACTGCAATCATTGTCACAGGCGTGGCTATACTCCTAGAATGTTATTTGATTTTGTGCTATGCTTGCTAAGCAAAAAATATAAGCATGTGCTGTGCTGGTATTTGGAGAAAAGGACAAATTTTTTTTTTGTTAAAATAAAACAAGAAACCAGGTCTGGGTACAACAAATGTGTGTGGGATACTTGCTCTTGGGAAATTTTAGGCAAGATTCATAAAACACAACTGAAACCTTTATTGTATGAACACAAGGAACCTGGGAGAAAAATAGATGAAGAGCTGCTAGCCCAGAATATGAAACCAGATATGGCAGAAGTAACAAACAGCTACTGTAACTGAAGCACAGGTGTGGGATTTAGAGGAACAAACAAACATAATGATGAAGGTGCCAAACTAAACGCTAGTGATGACGGACACTGTGAATAAGAACTAATATAAATAAAAGAAAATCTAATTGAGTCAAAAAATCAGTCTCTGATGAAGAATGATAGCATTAATGCTGGAAATCTCTGTGAATCCTCTAGATTAGATTTGGATATAAACAAAGATCTTGGTCATTTAATTTGAGACAAATACTACTGCGAATTTACATCATGATGGGAGACTATAACATAGGATACTTAATCTATGCATAACAGAGAGTCCCCTGTTAATCAAAAAATGGTTGGCCATGAAAAAAGAACAAGTGCCCATGAGTTGCTTTACTTTAAATGGAAGGACAAACAAAAGCCGATGTGTAATGCAGGCTCCCTATTTCAGATGTGTGAACTAAGAAACTCTGGGAGCTAGTTAATGAAGTCAAATGGACTGAAAAAAAACTATAGGAGACCTCAAATGTTTTTAAAAGAAAAATGCAAACTTTATTCATGGTTTGCATTACAAATAGTTAGAACAATAAACTTGAAGTGGTGTTCAGATGTAATCGAGTGAATAATGAGCTGAAAAAGGATATCTGTCTATGGGGAAGAGTGGGGGAAAAAGACTGGCTAAAATAAGCTCAAAATCCAGAAATTATAGAGATAAGACAAGAAATATCAAAAAATACAAGCTACTCTATAGAAGACTATTACAAATCATAGACACTCCTCTAGCCACATAAATGAAATGGAAATCAAAAGAAAGAGTCAAAATGGCTATGACACAAAATAGAAAACTAACTCAATAAATAATAATTAAAAAAAATTAAATTCTACCTAACAGCTCCAGAACTAAACAGATATTTTTCCTCATTTTCTAGTAAAAATTTGGATGCTGACTACCTGAAAAAATATACAACCAAAATGAGAGAATTAAAATGAAAATTATAATAACCCAGATATATTCAAAATATCATTAATATCTTACTTAATGGGATGAGAATAATGCATCTCATAGAATTCTAAAGTTGAGATAAAACAAACTTTTCCATTTAAAAAGTTGCTGAGGCAGGATGTATGTCAAGTCCTCCAGGCATTAAAATTCCTTCAAAAATATGCAATACTTTGACTTATGTCCCTGCCTTCTATGAAAATATTTGCAGATGATTATATGTGTTCATTAGAAGGGGTTCCCTGATCACTGAATTGTGAGGTACTGTGGCTTGATGATAAAGAATAGTCCCAGTCCTTCATTTCCTTCTCTGAGTCAGTAAGTGGCTTTGGAATTAATTTATTTCCCAGTTTGGGACACTTACTGGAATTTGTTGAGTGGCAAATATTTTGAACAATAAGTGGCAGTGTTAAAAAACCTAGTCCTGAATGTTTTCCACTGTCACTTGACAATGTCTATGTAGTTGTGGCCATATTTTTATGTTTATGTTGTACTCATAAAGTTGGGATTACTATTGGAAAGCCCTGTGAATCCTCTATGACATATGAGATGTATTTAAAAAATTCACTTTTAAATCTGAAAATATGTGATCTTTACACAGCAGCGGGCATTTGAAAACACAGTTTTAACCACTGTTGAATGATACAATGAAGTTCAGTTTGAAGCCTCCCAGTTCTAGATCAAAGATCCTACAGCCATGAGTCACAAAGTGTAGTTGCATTATAAAATTGTCCAGTACCTCAGGTGCATTCCAAAAATATTGCTTAATTAACTTGTTACCTATCAGTTTTATGCCAAATACTCTTTCCATAATTAGCTGAAAAACACGAGCCAGCGTACATTCTGGCTTTGTGCTTTGGCTGATTTGACATCAATATTCTGTGCCTGTGTCTGATGTAGAAGCTATCTATTTCTTGGAATTGGACTGTAAATGCCTAGTCTGCAAAAAAAGACACATACACGATGATCAGAACAAGATACTATGTAAGCCAATATAAAAATACAATACAAAACTAATCTTTGGGGAAAAATCTTGATATATATGATTTTCAACTCTGAAATAGTACAGCAAAGCCTCACTTTTTTATTTTCTCTAATTCAGAAACCTTCCACATCTACACAGAGGTACCCTGGTTAGTGTCTTGATTCTCATTAGCTCTTTGCAGGACTCCACTGCCAAGGAACAACTGAAGGGATCAGAAGTGCAGGTTACTGAATATCCAGAAAAATTCATTACATTGGATAAGAAAATTGCCATAGTTATTAGCTGCCAGTACTGTGTTTACAGTTGAATTGGAAAAGCAGTTCAGTGTTATACATCTTTGGAACAGTGAGTGGCAATTAAACCAGAAAATTTTATAGGTCTGTAATTTTTGGAAAATGAATGAAATCAGAACTGACATAATTAAATCCTTGTTGGAATTTTAATTTAAACTCAAAGTTTATTTTTATCAGATTTAAAAGAACATCTGGCTCCCCAAGTAGTTTAAGAAACACTCATTGTGGAAAATAAAATGCTTTGCTACCTCAATTTAAAAAAAGGATTTATATGTTTAGTTTTCTACTTTTTAATATTATTGTTTGTATTATGTCTGGAACCCAGCAAGATGAATCAGTGGTATCAAGTCTTCTCTGTGTGGCAACCAAAAGAACATATCGTACCAGATGTTATTCTGAACCAGCTACAGAAGCAGAGCAAACGTCTAGGCTGTCAAAATTCACTCGAACAGAAGCTTTCAGCAGCTTATTTAATCTAGCAGGCTTTAAGAGAAATGCTTCAGCAAGAGCTACTTAGAAGTAGGGCAAGTTGTTGATTCTAGTATTCTTCAGCCAAGTTCATAGTAACTATCTGATGATATAAGGTGGAAAAGCACTGCTAGCACCCGATGAGATGACTTCAAAATCTCAGCAGTAATCATACACGTAGGTAACACTTTTAGTTTCTAAGCTTATCATCGGTGTCTGTCAATTAGAGTAAAATGGGTTTAAGCCTCCAGCTTTTTCTTCCAGTTGGACTCTAGTTTCCCTGAACTAGGTAAGAGATTCTGCTTCATGTCAAAGAATAAGATGCATTCTGTCATTTCTTTTTATACCTGAAATCAAGTAGTTACCCTATGATAATGCAGGTGTCAAGGACAGTAGAGAAAAACAGATGCTGCAACAAGTCTGTAAGGACAGCACACTTCTACCAAATCTCCCTTCAGCAGATGTCAGCAAACCCCTCTCTTCTCTCTCCCACTAGAATGCTGTGGTGCCTGTTATGAGAAACTGTTAGAAGTCAATTCAGAAGTGAGATTAGATTTGTTCCTGCTTCTTAAGGTATTTAAAATGGTAACTGGAAAAATTGACCTGTCAAAAGCTGAACTAGCTATTGCTTAGAGACTGTTGTGTTCTGCTTATTATCTATGATGGCAGCAATCAAATTCCTCTCTACATTAAATCTGATGATGAGTTCTCCTATGATTATGAAATCCAAGGAATTATTTCACCACACAATTGTCAGACCTAATTTAGTGTAGCTCTTTCTTTAAAAAAAAAAAAAATAACATCAAGTCTCTCTTTTCTTCAGCTAGCTGGACACTAGTCATTTCAAATGCACTTACGCCTCTCTAAATCATCTTCTGCCATTTGTTGTTGTTGTTGTTAGGAGCATCATGAGCTCATAAATCAGTGGACTGTTCACATTTTTAGGATTATCTCTAGAAAATCTTTATAACCCTTAAGCTGACTCCCACAAGAGTGTTTACCACACTTAAAATGTCGTATGGGATAGTCTGCCTCCACACATTTCGATCACATGGCCAACCACTTCAAATGTACATTAGAGAAATCCCTGATGCATTTGTTCTTAGTAGGACCTCAGTGTCTGCTACCTCCTGCCACCAGAGAATTTTCGTGATCTTTGAGGCGACTTAAGAAGTGAGAGTTTCTTAATGTGGCTGCGTGACAACACATTGGAGAAGTTACAACATTGTCTTGCAGGACTTAGGTTTTGTTCTCAGTGTGATGCCTTCTCTCTTCACAGTCTCATCTAGAGTCTTCTAAAACCCTTAAAGCCTTTGATAATCTGTGGTTTATTTCATCATCACTGGGCGTGCATGCTATAAATAGTGCTTCTTAGTGAATGACTTCATCCACTGCAGACAGCACACGCCTAATGGTGATGTTAGCTAGCATTAACAGGAGCTGGTTAATAAATGGGTTTTATCTTTTTTAAATGGATTAGAAACAAAAATATCACAAGTTCTATGGGCCTTACAGCTGCCAATAACACATTTTTTTTAAGAGAGTGTCAGGATCACCTGGATTATGGTTATGTGGAACCAATGGATCAGAAAAGGAGGAACCTAACCCTGAGCTCATGAGAGAGCATTGTTAGTAAAACAAGCAAGGTCTTCAGCGAGACAGAGGATATTATTAAAGATCCTGGGCTGAAAAATCTTACTGGAAATGGAGACTAGGTGAAGACAAATGGGCAACTATTTCCCCATTTTGGGGACAAGAGTGGATAAACAAAAGACAATTTGTTGCGTAGGAAGAAAGGTAAGATAATGGAAAATAGTTAAATCAGAGTGAAAAATTGCCATCCTTAAATATTTATGACTTAGATTGATGTGATTCTTATTCCTGATGGACAACTTGCAGACTAACAAGCTTTTAATTGTCTTTGATGCAATTAAGGGTGATGGTCTTTTGTTAAATCCTGAGTTTCAGCCATAGTTTATGTAAGTTGTTCACATTACTCAATCTATAATGATGTACTTGGCTTCATTGTTTGTGGTCTGGTTCTCATTTGTCTGGCACTACATTCTAAGATTACAATGACTCAGATTTCCATTAGTTTTACAACAAAAAGCACTAGCATGTATTGCATGAGGCATCTCAAATTTATTCACTTGTTTCTGGTCTTCTTGTGGAGGCTTGTCAAGCAGGTGTATCCAAACACTTACCTCTGCATTCAGAGGATAAATAGGAGCTTCCTGCTGCAGTGCCACTACAATGACTCATTCACTACATTAAGACTGATTTGTATTTGAAGTTTTCAATACTATTGAAAATATTCCATCCAAGATGTTCCTGAGAAATTTGTTAATCATTGTAATTTGCATTAAATAGAGATTGAGATCTATGTCTTTCTTCTTAGAATGTTTTTTTTTAAAGGAATGGAAGAGAAAGCCATACTCAAATTAGACTATGTAAAAAAAAAAAAAAGCACATAATCTATTTGGCAGTGCTTACAGCAAGGCTTGCTTAACCTTTATGCAGAAAAAACACTGCTAAAGTTGGTAAGGCTTTCACCTGGAGCAGGAAGGCAGGAGTTGGACACTGTGGTGTTACAGTGCATTTTCGCCTATAAAAAAATAACTGCTGCACATTGTAATTGGCTTTAAGACAATTAGTATTTTTGCTGTAAGCAATAAAAAGGGCTATCCAAATATTTGTGCTGATAAAGTAAAATGGCTTCAAGAATTTAATCGACTTTGGATATGACTTTTATGTGTATTCAGACAGCAGAAACAGTGGTGTAAACCATATGCTAAGCAAAGCATGTACACAGATTCCCTTGATAGTCTATACTTCAACTGTTTCTGCATGCCCGTGGCTTCATTGTCACTGTGTCCAGCTAGGATTATTAAAACTAAAATTATTAAAATTAAACCAGAGAGTGAAGTGTATACTATTGTCTTATTTTCACTCTGTCACCCATGCACAAAACCAGAATCCAACATGTCCAGGAAGAAAAAGCCCAAAGAAAGAAAAGATGAGTTGTAAGCAGGTACAGAGATTTCGGAAAAATAGAATGATCAGTGTTTCTGCTGGGCCTAGAAATAACATACAATTCAAAGGGTCCTTGAATTTAATTCCTAAGCTCTAGATTCCTATGGATATTCCTTTGTGCCTATCACTCCAAACTGGTAGACGGCAAGAAAGAAGAGGACATTTAAAAAACCTAGCAGGGCAAATGATTTTTGAGAGAAGAACGCACTTTGAATGTAGAATAGTCTTCCCAGGACTTCAGTAATCAGTAAGATCTAGCTAGTTAACTGGGTTCAGAGATGCTGTATAATGACTATAGAGAACTTTGGATTTGATGGACACTATGTGAAGGACCCCAGTGAAGTCTGAGAAGTTGCATTTTGGCAATAAATGGATTTTCTTTGCTTTTGCAAAGACTCAGTCACATAATAGTTTTAGTTCCACACATAACTAAACCAGATTATTTAATCATTATCTATTGCGTTCAGCTATCATCTCTAAATAATAATAATAATAATAAA
>NW_010247054.1:0-1573 GCF_000690775.1 Eurypyga helias | reverse complement strand
GCCCCAGCGCTGCTGAAAGGGGGGCCCAGAGTGTCGGAAATGCCAGGGGCCACCTTTTCTCAAGCACCCGCATCACCTACCTGTGCTCAGGTCACCTTAACCCTGTCCCCATCTCCCCTGGTGACACCCTGACGGCCGTATCCCCAGCGCTCCTCAACCTCCCTCCCCACCCAGCTCCAGGGGCGACCCCACGGGTGCTGGGTTTTGGGGGGACCACCCCCGAGCTCAGCATCAGCCTCAGGGTTGGTGTAACCTCTTCCCAAATCCCATGCCGGGACGGTGCCCCACTTTTTGGGGGATGGAGCCTCACCGGGGTGGATTTAGCCTCCAGCACGGCCATCTTCCAAGCGCTGCAAACAGAACGGAAGGACCCGGTTTTGGGATGTGCCGGGGGGAGGGTGGGAGTCGTCCCCGCAGGGCTGGATGGCAGCTCCGTGGGGCACACGCATCCCCCTTCCTCCCCCCAGTGACCTGGATGCTGGGGCTGGTGCTCGTCTTGAATCCTGGGCCAATAGGTGGGGGGTGGGATGGTGCTGAGAGGTACCTGACGCCATGGGGATGGGCACAGGGCTGAACACTCTCCCCGGGGATGGCCCCGGCTAAAACAAGGGCAGGTGGGAAAAATGGCATTGAAATTTGGGGGGAAAAGCAGGTAAGAGGTGAATTTCCATTCAGCTGGGGTCAAGCACCATGGATGAAGCTCAGCTTGGCCGCAGCTGAACGTCTCCCTGCTGGTTTCCCACTTTTTGTCGTTTATAAATGTGTTAATTTTGATAAAAATGAATTTCTGAACTTGTAAAAATAGAATAAAAGGGGATCAGTGCTCAAAATGGGTGTTTTCTCCTACTGGGCATGGCCTTGAGCCAATTAGAACTGCACTCTCACACCCTTTATCCTTGAGTATGGATGGAAACCCTTCCCCAGGGATCCTCAGTTTGACCGAGAGGTGATTCCTCATCCGGGAGGGAAAGCCGTTGCTCAGGATGCCGACTGCTTAAAACCGGCTGCTCCAGGCTCTGAGTTACTTAGTGGGAAAACCAAACCTGCGCCCGCGAGCCAGCCTGGGTGTCGGAGAAAACAGGGGCGCTGCAGGGTTTTCAGGGGAGGGAGCGGCGGGACAGGGCTCTTTCCAGGCTGGGATAATTGGGCTCAAACAGCCGCCGAGGGGATTTGGGTGCCGCTTACACTGCGTCGTCCTCGCTCTCGGCGCACAGCGTCGTCTTGGAGCCGTCCCGCAGCACGACGGTCAGCAGGCAGTCGCGGCTCTTCCCCTCGGGCGGCTGCACGTCTGGGAGCAGATGGGGTGGGATCCGGCCTCAGTGAGACATCCCAGAGACCCCTCCCACGTCTGCCCACGGACCCTCTGGGGAGAGGGATGGGCTCCAAATCACCCCTGGCACGAGCAGCCCCCCTGTGCGCCGCTAACGAATTTGGTCATTAAACCCCAATGCGACACCGTGCTCGTAACTGGGGTTTAATTTCGGCTCCGGCTCCGCTTCCAAGTTCCGCTCAGGCTCTCACAGGTGAAAAGCCAACACGAGGGAAGAGCCGACAGGGAGAAACTTAGAATCAT
>NW_010247053.1:754-1100 GCF_000690775.1 Eurypyga helias | reverse complement strand
AAACCCACCACTCTGGATCGGGGGAAAGCCTGGCCAGGGGCAGCGGGGAGAGCGGCGAGACCTAACCCTTGTGTCCCCCCGCGACCGGCGCGGCCGTGCTGGCCTGGGTCCTGGGCCCGTTTTACCTTCCCCAGCAAGACCCAGATTCGGTATTAAGCTCGGCTGCTTCTGGCAAAGCAGAGACAGGGAGGATTCGCAGAGCTTGGGTGTGGAGTTGTGCCACATGGCAGCGCTTGACCTGACCGAGCGGCATCCTCCGCCTCCGCCTGCTAAATTCCTGCAGTGGGACTGGAACGAAGAGCCGGCAATTAATTATTTTAAACAGCCCCTACAGACCGTTCTGGTA
>NW_010247053.1:0-503 GCF_000690775.1 Eurypyga helias | reverse complement strand
CCAGTCCAGACCCGGTCCCCGGGCAGCCGACCCCAGGGGTGGCTCTGCCGGATCACCCCTTCCAAAGGGATTCTTCGGGTCGCCTCCCCGAGCACCCTTGGTTTTGGAGGCGGGGCGTAGGGACGTGCGCTTGAATCTCCTTGACTGATGATTTGTTTTTGCTTCTTCCACAGGTCCAAGTTGCCACATTTCTTCATTTAAGCAAGAGACCACTTCCTTAACAGCTGTATTATCTTAAACCCGCATAAACACTTCTCCTTAACCCCTTTTTTTGTAATATAAGACAAGTTAAGAATCCCAGCCGCAAAGGATTTCAGCATTCCCGATTAAAAACAAGAAAAAAAAAACCACACACACACAAAAACAACAAAACAAACAAAAAACAAACAAAAAAAAAACACATACAAAAAAAGTGCAACTTGAGGGACGACTCTCTTTAACATATCATGCAGAATGTCTAACGCGGTATGTTACGAGCTGTACGTGCACAGCCTAGAGACTGA
>NW_010247052.1:564-1744 GCF_000690775.1 Eurypyga helias | reverse complement strand
GCCGCTGTGCGGGGTGCTGTGTGGGCACCTCTGGAGTGAGAGGGTGCCTGTTTGGGTCGGGGGGGGCTGGGTGTCCTTGGAGGTCATGTGGGGTCTCCAAAGTGGGTTATGGAGGGGGCAGTGCTGCTCCGATATGAGCACACACACGCGTGTGCCACAGCACCCAGCCCTGCTGCAGGCCCCAGGGCACCTGGGTCCCTCTTTGATGTCCTCTCCTATGGCCACCCTCCGCCTCGTGCCTCAGTTTCCCTCTCGCTCTCCAGTGACCACCCAACGCTGGTGTCCTGACACCGAATTTATTGTGGGGTGGTTTGTGGGGGATTGTGGCTACGGGGATGGTCTTCTGGGACAGTGGGGCCAGGATCCATCTGGGCTCGTGCCCAACCAGGTCAGGATCTGTCCAGGCTGGTAGAGTTCAAGGCTGGGGTTCTTCTGGGCCAGGGTCCATCTGGGCTGGCATCTGCTGGGATGGTGTCCATCGGGACCAGGGTCTGTCCAGACCTGTGTCCGTCTGGGTTGGAATCCATAGGGATGGTGTCCATCGGGACCAGGATCCATCCAGACCAGGGTCCATCCCGGCTGGCATCCATGGGAATGGTGTCCACCTGGACCAGCGTCCATCTAGACCATGATCCAACCTTTCCCATGCCCATCCAGACCAGGACCCGTAGGGATGGTCCTCACTGCAGGGGAGAGAAACCACGATCAGTCCCAGCATCACCTCCCACATCCGCCCCCTCCAAACCCTCTGGCCATACCGGACACCAGACCCCAAAGCTGGGTGTCAAACCTCCGACCCCCGGAGATGCCGCCTTGGTGCTCACCTCAAAGCCGTGCCAGGTCTCAATCTCCCGGAAGAGGGAGTTACCGGGGCAGTCGGTGCGACCCATCTGGCGGTGGCCACGTAGGGTGTAGTTACGGTGAAGCCGTCCGGTGCGCACGGCGCAGGGCAGGAGCTCGTCCCGCACCAGGGCGATGGTGTCAGGGTCCGGCAAAGCATCCGAGAAGTTTCCGACGTAGCCAACGCCGTAGCCTTTGCTGTTGTAGCCTTTGGTGTGGGCACCAACCCAGTGCCAACCCCGGCCTTGGTACAGGTACCCGTCCGAGCCCACCAGGAAGCTGGAAGCGCCCATGGGGTCAACCAGAGCTGCCCGGAGACGGGTGACAGGAGCGGCGGTGA
>NW_010247052.1:0-427 GCF_000690775.1 Eurypyga helias | reverse complement strand
CGTCCCAGCCGCGGGTGTCCTGGTGGAAGCGCTGAATGTTGCGCATGTCGCGGGCGCAGGCGGTGAAGGTGCGGCACGGCGCGCTGGGTACGAAGGTGTGGTGGATGTAGACGGAGCCCAAGGGGAGGGTCAATGGTTTTGGGGTGCCCCGGTAGGGACGGGCACCCCACATGCAGCGGGGCACGATGGCCGGGCACTCTGCGAGGGAAGGCAGGCGGTGGAAGAAGGGGGCTTGCGCGGTCCCACGGGGAGTTGGGGACGTGGCAGCGTCCCCCCTGGGGTCTTGGGGACATGGAGCGTCTGCCGCGCTGAGGAACCCCTTGGCCCGGGACATGGTGGTGTCCTCCTGGGGACCCCTCGTCTGGGGACATGGCTGTGTCCGGGGGACACACTGGTGGCCATCCAGGGGACATGGTGGTGGGCATCC
>NW_010247051.1:17054-34700 GCF_000690775.1 Eurypyga helias | reverse complement strand
GATTCTATGATTCTATGATCAATATCTGTTAAAGAGACTGCCTAAACTTTGCCCATAGGTTAAGCAATAGCTCAATATGTGCTGGGCATTCACAGTTTGGTAGTAGGCTGAAACTGGCTTTGCAAGAGTTTCATGGACCTACTGGAAGGGAATGGAATGGACAGAATTACTATATTCAGGAAAAAAAATATTAATCTTCTGGATCCGGTGACCTCAGCATTGGCCTAAAGGTCTGGGAATGGAGGTGTTTCTTGTAGAAAGTTCTTAGACTAATATACCCATGCCACAGCCTTAGGAAGGTGTTTAGGTACATCTAGTCTGAACAGAGTGAGTGATTCTCAGTAATATCAGTAATCATTTAGTGAAATGAATCCCACCAGAAGTGTCCATTTTGTTTAGAGAAGAGAACTATTTTTTTCAATAGAAAGCTATTGAAACTTTTTTCCAAATATGGGAGTCAAATTTGTCTTAATTTCTGACAAATATTGGTTTTTTAACATTAAGTGAAAGCTTCTTTAAAAAATAAATGTCTTGCTAACTACTTTTACATTCATCAGTAAAAACCAAAACAAGGAAGAATCGTACATTTTTCTAGCAGGTTTTGATTCCTGAAATTCTCTATCATGAGCAAATGTGGTATTTTACCTGTCATCTTGGATAAGGAAATACTTTTTACTTCAATTTTGACATTAAAAATACAAATAAGGCATATTTTTTTTTAATTAACATCTCAGTACAGCGAAGTTTAAACAGAGGGAACTGACAAACTCCTCAGACAATTTAACCAACCAGTTAGGCATAATAAAACATGACCTTTCCATTAGTTTTACTAGATCTCTGACTTTGCAGACAGCAAAATAATCCCTGTTCAAATGTCTCTGCAGTGAAATTAAAACAGCAGTGGCAAGGTTAGGAAGTTCAGACATTGATTGAGATATACTTTTATCCATGTACAAAATGTAGTACTTGTTTTTAAAGAAACACAGATAGATAAAGATGGATACTACACTTCAGTGTGGCAGTGTTGATGTTTAAATCAGCAAATCAATATTCACTTGAATTGTATGACATAAATTAAATTACCTTAATTGATAAATTTAGAAGGCGTTATTGGAATCAACAAAAAAAATATTAATGAAAAGACCTGTCATTTCAACTCCACAGACTAATGACTACCTTCACTATATAGAGGGACCAAGCAAACATTGACTTTACCAGTAATATTCACGGTGAATTCCAACACCAGGCCTCAGGTATTCATGACACCTTTAACTAAAGACCTGTTTACTAGCAGGTAACACATGTAGGGTTTAGACTGAGCCAGCTTCTCTTCTGCACCATTGTATCAATTTCTTTTAAATAAAGGGTAGACATTTTTGCACTGTGTTTCCAGTTCTCTACGTATTATGACAGCCTTTACAAAATCACCCAGGAGCGGAGATGTGTTGCACTCCCCCCTTGCACCAGCAGTGTAGAGGGTGTCCATCTGAGATTACACAGCACGTACACAAAACCACCAATGAATCTTCTCATTCATTTCAGTGAGATGCTATTTCAAATACATGATGCCATCATTATTATTTCAATGAAAAGGTGTTGAGACATTAATGTGGTTATAGACAGTTATTCAACTTGTTGTGGTGCCTTGCTCTGGTTGTTGACGAGTTTTGACTAAGGAAGACCAGGAGCAGAAGTATATGGAACAAAATCAGAGAATAGAACAGGTGAGAGAGCAGTGTGCCAACAGGTGTGAAACAAATATTTTAAAGGGCAATCTATGCCTTCCAGAAATCCCACCTGTTTCAGGAAGACTTTCTATCATCACAGGAAATTTGTTACACCTAATGGCCCGTGTTCCAGGATGGATAGGTTTCTTAAAAAAGATCAGACTGTGAAACAAGGCACATAGAATACAGAAGTTACTTAGCTACTTTGGAAACACTGAGTCAGAAGCAGCCTGTGCTACTCTTTGCACTCAGTATAATGCTCTACTCGCCTTAATGCCAACTTGCACAAATGGCAATCAGATAGAAACTATTTATGGTAAAATAGAATAGCCTTAGCTGAGTAAAAAAGAAGTGTGGAAAATTGCAAGTTCAGGTGTCTACATTTAGACACCTCTGTCCATAAATAAACTGGAAAATAAGTCCATGTGTTTAGGTAGGAATTTTAAAATGCTCAGTCAAAAGTATGGGAGAAGTATGCTTTGGAGTAAGGTCCACAGCCTTAAAGCCTTTATCACTGCAATCTATTAGAACGTGTCATGGAGTATCACAAACCCCCAGTTTAGATGTTAACTCAAGCAGAAAAAGAAAACAAGACTCTCAGCTTTCAAGAGGAGTAAGCTGTCTATAGCTCGAAGTTTACACAAAGGCCCAATTAGGACCTCCTGGTTGTAGGCTGTGTCCATGAGTGACACCATATGGTGCTGTCTGGGTAGGTTAGAGTACGGACTAAAACGCCTGCTTCTGTGAAGTCTGACTAAGGGTTCATACCAGCAAATTTAGCCATAAATGTGAAGAACCAGCAAATGTTACACAGATCTAAAGGGAGAAGTACCTGTAAAGTTTATACACCTTCCAGTAAGGCTAAGCTGGAGGGGATTTCAGCAAATCCAGGGGAGCCATTCCCCAGCAGGTTCATTTCCCTGCCACCCTTGTCTCCCCTTCTTGTAGGCACACAGCTGCACCCAGTGTGGCGAGGGAAGCTTGCTTTTTCTTCTCTACCCCTTCAGGCACTGACACTCTCCCCCTCCCTATGTTTGCGTGTACATAGGTATGGAAAGGGAGAGAAAAAAGTTTCAGGATCAAGTCCTGCTGTCTCCCTGTCCTTCACTTGGAACTGCTTAAGAGTCATTTGCTGTCACATACACGCCTCCCACTATGGTACACGAGACATGGAATTCATAGACAAAGGACTTACAGACAGCATCAGGGTTTCTAACTTATATGTAACTCCAGGAAAGATTTGTTGCCTTCAACAGTCTGATTCTGTTCCCATCCCCATCAAAAGCAAATGCCCAATTTTGTGCTACCACTTCAATAATAGAGTATCTGTAGAAGAGGGTTCATCTGTACAATGAAGATCCTATTCAAAATTTAATTTACATCATAGCATCTGAAAAGATATTTAGAGAACAAACAGTTTATATTTTACAATCTTAACTGTTGGTAATGATGAAGAATGAAATAACTTCAGGTGAAAGGGATAAATAGAAAAAAAAGGTTGAATTATTTTCCCCTAAATAATCCAAGTTTACCTGTGATGCTGAGATGTAAGAGGAGAAAAAAAGGAGAGCCCTTACTCTTTACTCCAGAATTGTGCTAGGCAAATATGACATTCTAACCTTTTCCTTAGCAACGCTAAAGAAACTCAATACGTGTATCTGTATATCTCAAATATGTGTACCTATATATCCCCAGGGACCGGGTGAGGTGAAAGGGTTAAATCATGTTTAACCAGAATGTATACTTAGTGTTCTTTATCTCCCAGGAACTTGTTAGCACTTTGGGGACCAATTCACTAAGAAGGAATAATACCATGAATGACATCAGCTTCCGCCAACATGCGAGAGGTTACTATGGTAATGGAGAAAGTTTTTCACAGTACAAAACAAGTACCATACTTGATATATTAGCCAGCCAAAGAAAGCAGTCACATAAACTACAGCATCTTTCTAATAATGAATAGCCATTTATGCAGCATGCATGTTAGCAATTCTGCCGAGTTCCTCTGAACATCAAACTGTTGGCAGTTATATTGAGAAACTTGGCAGATTTACAAAAGTGTTAACATTTTGGTTTCAGCAGCTTGGGGTTTTTTTAGTGGGGTTTTTTTTGTTTGTTTGTTTTTTGTTTTTCTCTCTTGGACCCCATATCTTCAGCATATTCACAGAGTCTTTAGCCAATGCCAACCAGGAAGGTCCCTGATGTGAGCTTAAATGTACTGTATATGCACACTGAGAAGGCAGGATGTCCAAACCATGCAAGTGACTCGAAATAGACTTTTTTTTTTCTTTTTGGATTTGTGGCAGAAGAACAGATGGCTTCTTTGTTAGGTGGTGCTTTTTTTATTTGCTCAGCACCTTTTCCCTAAGAGTTTGAACCACAAAACAGCACAGCATATTTACTACAATGCAAAAAACAGAAAATCCTGAAACCTTCAAATTATATCAGTGCACACACGCACATATATATGGTTATTTTTTTACTGGATCAAAGCCAGCACTAAACCAAGCCACATCAATACCCTCTTGTGACAAAAAAAAAAAAAACCAAAAAATAGAAATAAATTGTTCAAAACAGAGGCAAGATATTATTTCCTTCCACTTTTCAAAAGAAAAAGTGACTTCTTGTTTGGGGTGTAGTCCTATCAACTCTCCTTTCTTTGTTGCAAGGGATGCTGAGAGATAGGGGAAAGAGGAAATCTGAGAGCAGTTACAGATGGTTGATTCTAAGACTCTGCTGGAAGATAACTCTGGGGTTTGCTACTGACGTAGATTATTGTAAACCTTGTGCCAAAGGGCTCAGGTAACAACTGAAGAGACCTTCTTCACAGCAATTCTATGCTTCTTCGTTGCATTTCCCTTGCCAAGGATAAAGGAGATGATAAAAAGCAAAGGAATATCTTTAGCATGAATGAACTTCCATGAAATAAAACATTCTTGTATTCCAGAAAAAAAGGAGTAGCTGCTCTCGGATTCTGTCTTCTGCCACCTATGTAAGTACATTTTGGCTGTAGATGCTGCCAAATACAGACATTTAAAATGCTGCCAAAATTAAACTTCACTTCCCAAGTGTTTCTGTGTATGATCATCCCATCATTCAGCCTGCCATTGTTTTCACAGGCACGAAAGTTTGTTCCAATTCCACATCTGCATTTTTCATCAACCTTCCAAGGTAGATTTTAAAATGGACTTTAAATATAAACCACCACTGATCTGATGATTTTTTTTTTGGTATAAATTAATGTCTTCCTAATATCTGAATCAGAAGAACATTTCGTATTCTAAAATTTGAATCCTGTCAACTCCATAGTTTCTGCTATAGAATTTCTAAGGCACATTCTATACTGGGTGTCTGAACTACATATTTTGAGACAATTGTTTGGTAATGTTTTCATAATTTAGTTTCTCCTATCTTATGTGTTACAATGTCAGACAATATGTTGATTATGATTTTTTTTGTTTCAAATATTGTCAAAAGGGTAAACAGGAGGTGGGAAAACCTTGAAAAACCTTTCCTTTTTGTTTGAAATCCTGTTCCTGGGTTGGGGGGTTTTTGTTTGTTTGTATGGTTTTTTTTTTCTTGTTGTTGTTGTTTGATTTTGTGGGTTTGGGGTTTTTTGGGGTTTTTTTGTTTGATTGGTTGGTTTGGGGTTTTTTCAGCTTTTCTTCTTCCTTTTTAAGATACTTCACACTTAATTGCCATTCTGTAAGTTCGGTTCCAAGAACAGATACCCAGCCTTTGGAAACAGAGAAGACACCAGCATGGATTATGCATGTTGGCCTGAGGCCTGAAGCCTGGCTGGTATCAATGGGCCAAGGCTGGGGGCAGAACACAGCCCATTTTCCAGTGCAGGAGTGGTCTCCATGACATTGGCAGCATGCCTGTGGGTAAGGGCTAGGTATCTTTAGGCACTGCAATAAAATCAGTGATGATCATTTGGGAAGTGCTTTTACATACAGCTAATGCAACTCACCTGTATTTTGATAAACCTTTTTTTTTTTCCCCAGACCTTTTGTGTCTCAGGGAAAAGCAAAATCAGGTTTCTACTCTGTATCAAGTTGTTAATTGCCCCTTGCTTAAGACCTCTCAAAAAACGCAGTTTCATTCACTGAATTAAAAAAACCCAGCGCTCTTTAAAGTACCGCATAATACTCCTGAGAGGACCTGATCTGCCCTTGTACGAAATGGAGCTGGTTAGGCCTGGACTCTTAAAGGTGTTTAGAAATTCACTGTCTTTTAAGTGTATGCTGGCCTTAGTACTGATACTCAGCTGCTGCCCCTTTCAGACTACTGCCCACCTACATTAATCACTCAAGGTATTTCCTTCCCCTGCATGTACAGGGAAGCAGTGCCTGACAGCCCAGGCGTACTGAACACTCGTTCCGCACCATACATGCTCTCCTGGTTGTGATGTTATGAAGCTGGAGCAGATGAACTGACCACAACCACGGATCTACAAATTCTTCACACAGCTTTCAGTTTCAGTGGGCTCTGCGCTGAGCTGCAAGCAGCATTTTATGGACACGAGAGAATCAAGACACTAAATTTTATGCTCTGCTTCACAAGTTTCAGTGGGTTAAGTACAAAGGTTTGGGTAATGATTAATAGAGTACCTGGCTCTGAAAATAGTTATTCACCAACAGTTGCCACACGATATTATGAAAAGCAAGTTATTTAATCACATTCCTCAAAGAATGTTGACAATAATTTTTGTTTCACATGGCAGCAATTTGATTTCTTTGCTGTATTTATACAGAAAGAAACAAAACCGACCAAAATAATAATTGAAACATAGTGTTCTCATGACGAATACAAAGAAGAATTCCTCACACTCCATCATTCTTCCTTGCCATGCTGGTTATTTATCATTGGCACTATTTGCATAGCTGGTTTTCTGGCTTAAAGCCTAATATGCAATTTCTCCTGGTCTGTTTAGTATCAAAAGTAGACATCAATTTTTTTTCAGACTTACCTGAGCTGTGTCTACTGCAAAAATGAAGGTGTTTCACATTTCTCTATTGCTTGGGACTATTAGAGTTTTAAAAGAAAATTATACAGATAGGTGTATTCTTATTAAAGGTACTGAAATATTATTTTATATATATACAGTTGTAATTATACTACCAAGAACTACCATAACAATTTATAGCATTTAACAAGACAAGTTCGAAACAGCATGACTCTAGCTCTACTCTAACAGAATGCAAATGAATAAGCAGAAGAAGTAATGGTATCAAATGCCACATAATTTTTTCTTGTTCTCTCATCAGCTTTGCTAACATGAATTATTTATGTTGGCTGAGCAAGTAGAATCAGTCTCATTCACAACTACGCACAGGTGACAAAATGTAATGGTGATAATGACGATAATCTCTTCTTGCCCTCTGTTATTTTTCTACTACTTCTAGTTAGGAACACACATTTTTGAGTCTACTCTAGCTTAATTTCCATAGCATAAGACATCTGGAAGGTGGCTTAATGGGTTTTTTAGGTGCTGGGAATGCTGGATCAGTTTTGAATTCAGCCAGTTGAAGCCACCACAATTTTGTCATCCCTCAACTCTCTCTCACGCCTACCACAGCAGTCCTTTGATGACTAAAGGAATTGATGTTACGTAGCTTGGACACTGCTCTAAGCTAACTAGGGAAGGGAATATCCTAGACCTGGAATTTCAGAGTCATCTTTGACTCCCTTTACCCTGCTCTAGCCATTATCCTTCACCTGCAAGCATCTGATTTACATCTGCTGTCGCCTAGTATTGCATTAAAGACCTCACAATCACAATACATTCTCATCTTATTTCACTCATGCCTGTTATCTCTGTATCTGACTCCTTCTCATAGTCCGTTCTTTCCACCCTAACCCAAGGAACACAACTACACACTTGAGCCATACACACAAACGTATACAGACCTCAGATATCACTGTCTCACTTCTGAATCCACTTTCCTACTTGAAGCACTTCAGAAATGAGAAGACTTGACGTGAGATGAACAAGATGTCAGGTAAGTGAATAGCTGGAGAGAATAAGCAACAACAGACACTGGCTGTGAAATCTCACACTATTTCATCCAGAGTTTGTGCCTCCAGCAGAAGACAAATCATTGTATATTACAGCATCAGAGAGGAAAGCAAAGATGAATTTGGGAATCAGTTTGAATGTGTTTCGAGACCAGTGCTTATCTTATAAGCAATGCACAGCAGACTAGATGGATACGCTCTGCAACTGCTAGGCAGAGAGCAGAGCTTTGAATGGACTCCAGCGTGGGAAGGGCTTAAGCCTGAAAGGTTGGCACTCGGGCGTTCAATAGAGCAGAGTTTAAAGAAAAGGTAAAAGGCAGGCCAGAGAGGTAAAAAGAGAAATGAGCATTGCAAAAATGGTGGTGAGACAAGATCTGGAGAAGAAAGATGTCTGGGAAGGAGAATGGGACCTACCCTTCTCAGGAACAATGAGGAGGTAAATCCTCATCTTTCTTATTCTGACTTTCAGCCTGGCTTATTAGTTTTAAAGTTGCTATCCTTATACCACTTCAGAATGTCCCATTGGAGGTAGCCATTCCCAGTCAAAATTTTCAGATGAGCTGTATCTTGTTCGTCTTTTTTCCACTCTGCGTGAATTTTGAGATATTCTTCACCAGCTTTCTCTTTTATTTGTAGTGTTGCCTTGGGTTGTCAAACAACACCTACAAAACAGGAGTAGTGTGCTGCTAAAGTTTTTAAAGCATGCCTTTCGCTAGGGCTGCAGCAAAATGGCAGACTGCTCAGTCGGGAATAAAAAGCAGGTTAGTAAGCAAATAGCAGAGGAGTTGCGAGCCACAGTGCACACAGTTGACTGGGTGCCAGACTTTGAAATTCTGACGGAGAGCTTACTGCATCTCTGCCCTGGTTTGAGTTTTAAGTAGGAATTATCTGCCAACTTCCAGGTTATAATGAAACAAGTAGGAAAGCATTCTCATGCCTTAGTATTTGGGATTTAAGCCCAAGCAATAACAGAAAAGCCTAGTCTATAATTCTTTCCCTGAGGTATAAGAGAGAGAAAGAGAAGGATAATTGACAAAACTGACAAAAATGTCCAGAAGGGACATAATTCTGGGTATGTTCCTTCTATCTTATATCTCCATAGATCCCTGCGGTTAGCTAGCCTGACCTCCTGGATGGGAACTTTTTGCAAAATTGATGTTTCAATTCAGTAGATGAAGCAAAATACTGGAGAAAAAATAAATTCTGACATGACCTTTTTCCCCCCCTTTTTTTTTCTCTTATAAGAAGATTCTGAAATTCATTTTCAGTGAATTCTTCCATTCAGTAAGAATTCTGTGGTTTGAGACTTCACCCAGGTACTGAAAGAACCAGCTTCGATGCTTCCTTTGGCTGAAGGAATTTAAATTTGCATTTGCAATTGAGGATCCAAACCATTAGACTCATTTGCATTCTTCCTAGATTGAAACTCTTGCTCTTTCTTCTCAGTGACTGGTGCTTCGGACTCACAAAATCACCTTTTTCTGCTGACCACCTCCAGCTACTGAAGACTGCCTCAGGAATGGTGGTTCTTGTTAGAAATGGAAGGGTTAATGTGACCTTCCCTTTCATAAGATGATTGAGCTTGACAGCATGGCTCACGAGATCACAGGATCCAACCCCAGAAGTTAATCAACCACATAACTAACTGCTGCCAAGCCAATGCCAGTTAGGAATTCATACATTCATGTCAAGAGGGTATCTGTGTTCCCATCTGGAACAGTTTCTTACAGATTTACACCTCATTTAGATGAGCCTCAGCAATAAAATTGGGATAAAATCAAGGGTGAATAAAAAAACAGTATTCAGCATTTCTTAGGGGTTATGGGGGGAGTCTGCCATACACCACAGTTGAAGGAAAAGAGGAAACCAAACTGAACGTCTCCCAAAGAGGGGGCAAATACTACCAGGACAAAACATTTGTAGAGGGTGATTTTTAGCGTCTGGTTCTACTTTCAGAATGGCGTGGAATACTGCTTGCAAGAACCTTCAAAGGATAGTGCAACATTTTTATTCCAATAATGCATTTCTCAGATTTGTCACAGGGTCATTCTAAGCTCTAGACCTACACAAACCTATACGGACAGTTATCCATGTCTATCTATAAAAATCCAACATTGCTGTATGCTCTACATAGGCTTCAGACACTTCCTGAGGCACATGCATTCACATGGAAAGGTGATAAGGATTGCAATAATGTCGTGAAGAACTAACAAACTGGCTGTGTTGTTAAGGTTGGCATAAGACATTGTGCTCACTAGTGCTTTGTAGTTGTACAAAGTAGTTGAACAGTCCAACAAAGCTGGATAAAACCATTATGTGGTTGGGCTGTACAGGGTGGCTTTGGAAGGGGGGCAGTAGACTAAATCTCAAAGTTTGGTTTGCATTTCAAGCCCTTCTACAGGCTTTGTGAGATCAAGCCATTTCACCACCCTGCCTCATGTCTCCATGAGATGCGCAAAAGTTAGAAAATGGTATATTCATTACAAAATTATATTCATTATTTTTTTGTAACACTGCTGAGCATTGCTACTATGTATGTAGCCACTATTGTGTGCACATTAACAGGGATATCCTTGTCCTACCAGAACATTAGTGTCTGATTAGACCCTCTGGGGCTACTGCATTCCAAACAATTAATCAGATCCATAGTATCCAAATTGGTCAGGAAGGCTACAGACATTAAAAATGGGAGGTTTTTGGCCTGCAAGCAAGCAGAGGTCAACATGAACTCAGGAGACCTGTCAACAGGCCACCCGTTAACAAGGATTTCACCATTAATTATTTCCTCTCAATACAAGACTGATGGAAGTAATAAAGAGCAGCTAACAGGGTTTAATGGGTTTATTGCATAAACGTAGATAAACTCTTTCAGTTTGTTCTGTATGTGCATGTAGTTTGAATCATTAAAAAGTGGAAAGTATCAGAGTTGGAAAGGATAAAGGTATATAGAAAAAAGAATTTAATAGATTTGATAGAGTAGTAACAGAGATTTAAGACACTGACGTTCCATATTAACATGTCTTCATTGTATTAACAGTGCTAAAATGAATAGCCGTGCTATTTGCAGGGGCTTTAACAAAAAAGAATGATCATGTTAGCTCAGTCCCTGTGAATAATGTATGAGGCTGAATTCAACTTATTCACCTCATCTTGCATTCAATCTAAAACCCCCAGAAAATAAAATACTATATTTAGCATTAAGTAACAACTTCTTGTTTTAACTTCCATAGCATTAGTTCTGTGCAGTTAGAGATTGGTTGGAAAATTGCATAGAGTGTTTTTCTGTTCATTAGAATTTTCAAATGCAGTCTCAGTGTCAGATGGAGGCCAGTCTGGGAGTTTTCCTATTTTCCCCATTTAAATCTTTTAGACCCTCAATGCATTTTTAATAAGCCATAGAAGAATCAATTAAATCTTGTTATTTGGATGCATTACAGGGTTATGCTCTTGTGGGTATCTAACTAGTGTTAATTAAGCAAGGAAGAAAGTATTTTGCACTTTAAAATGGTGTAAAATGCTATGTTCACAAATTAAGGATCTCACACAGTTTAGAATTGAAAAGACTTGTTAATAATAGTAATGCATTGGTGAGTTATGACTTCCAGATGAAGAAAGTTATGTGGAAAAGAAGACTTCATTATCACCTCTATTTAAATCCACCTATTTTCACCATTCTATTCTCTTAAAGAAAACTATACTTTATAATCACTTTGAAAACCTTAACTACCGAGGAGAGTAATGACCTTGAAGATAGGAAGTCACCCAAAGCAGTCAGAAAGGTTCCTGAGGAAAAAAACCCGAGACCCTGAAGAATCTTTTTAGACCTGCTTGTACTTGGAAAACCAATCTGTCAGCCCAGCTGGGACAGGGGCAAAGAAACTGTATCCAAAAGAAAACAGTGAAGATGGACAGTAGTAGAACAGAAGGCTGTCAGGTCATTTTGTTCTGCTGCTATTTATAATTTTACCAGTCAACAGGAAAGGGGGGCAACAACGGAGTCCTGTCATCTGGCAACACTGAGAAAATAGGGCTTACTAGAATGGCTGATGGTCACTTTTGGCTGCAATGAGGTTTAACAGTAGCAAAAAAGCAGAAAGGAATTCTCATAGTAACCGAGGAAGTACAGAGGGCAGGGGGGAACAATAAAAGCAGGGCAAATGGAGCTGAAAGGTGATGAGGACAGACTTAGCAAAGGAGGACCAATGGTGATAGTAACAGGTATCTGTCCAGCAGAATTGCAGTATGACATCCCCACTCCCCTGCTTTCCTACTGCTGGGGAACACCAGCTTCTTACTCAATTACACCTCCTGGAAAGGAACAGGGGTTTATAGATCATGTATCAATCTGATGAACATATTCCAGGCATGGTGCTTCAGATTCCCTATGTGAAAGTCTCTGCATAGCCACAAGCTATTTGCCTTAGTCCTGCTACACCAGTGTCTGCACAGAAAGTGAAGATATTATCCCTCTCTCACAGTGACCATGGCAAATGGCATTTTGGTGTTGTAACACTGGTCACAGGAGTACTGCAAGGTCATGTAGGCCTGAACAGGCAAATGGGAAGTAAAACCCAGAGAACAATCCAGGAAAATGATCATTTAAAAGAAGAAGGACACTTGCTATACAGTTTAACATTTTTAAAAGATACCCTAATGATTGCTGATGTTGTAATTAAATGCTAAACATGATGCATGGTAGCACTCCCTCGACACTGCAGCAAGTGACACAGTCATTTTCAGTTTGCTGATGCTACTGGAATTAGTTTGTGCAACTATTTACTTTTCTTTTTGCTTTGGGCAGGTTGTATTACATAAGAAGCAATTCCTTCAAGGCAAGGTTTAAGGTAGTGAGTAGTTGTTAGCAGTGGAGTTGGTTCAGAAGAGATTAAACTTTTTTTTTTGTCCATGAAATTTATGTTTGGATTCAGTCTTCAATCACTCATGTTTCTCAGTGTAGCCTTTGGTAAGCTCAGGAAAGATCCATTTGGACTGAGTACTATCATAAAAGATCTTCCCTTCATGCTAATATGATGACTTTCTTCTTGTCCTGCTATTATAGAGGAACAGCAGTAGTTTCCTGGAACAACTAACATTGATTAAGGGATCCTATCATTCATCAAGCACAAACACTAACACAGTTTGCTAAGCCTGTCTGTGGAAACAAATACATCCCCTGTATTCCTAAGGAGGTAGAGCACACGTTGTCACATCTCAATAAGGAGCTGGATAAATATTGCAAAATATTGTTTCAGTAGAGCAGATGTTCAGACCATATTGACACCTACTAACAAACTTAGACCCCCTGGGGCAAGGAACTTTATTTACAATGGAATTGAATTATCTCCGAATGTGTGAGCAACGTGGTACCTAAGGTAAAAAGCAAGATTACTTTAAAGATCACAAACAAAATTAAACCAAACCCAAGTACAGACCCACACTTCCCATGTGCCTGAACATCACTTTTGGAAAACCAGAAACTCTCTAATAGTTGTTAATATAATTTTTAGTTTGTGAGTAATAAGCTGCTTAAACACAGAAAAAAATACAAATTGCAAGAATTTTTAACTTTTTAGATGTACTGTTCTAGTTCTAAATATGTGGGCCATGTCTGATCTCAGCATTTTGTTTCTATTACCATAGAATCATAGAATGGTTTGGGTTGGAAGGGACCTTAAAGATCATCTAGTTCCAACTCCCCTGCCATGGGCAGGGACACCTTGCACTAGACCAGGTTGCTCAAAGCCTCATCCAGCCTGGCCTTGAACACTTCCAGGGATGGGGCATCCACAGCTTCTCTGGGCAACCTGTTCCAGTGCCTCACCACCCTCTCCGGGAAGAATTTTTTCCTGATGTCCAGTCTAAGCCTCCCTGCTTTCAATTTAAACCTGTGACCCCTTTTCCTATCCCTACAGGCCCTTGTAAAAAGACACACCCCCCCGCCCCAGCTTTCTTGTAACACCCTTCAGGTACTGGAAGGCTACTATAAGGTCTCCCCGGATCCTTCTCTTGTCTATATAGACTGTCATCTGAAAAGCTCTAACAGAGGACAAAATAAGGTCTATCTAAACTAAATCTCATGTATTTTATTCAATATTATGCATCAGCACAAAATAGCTCCAGGAGATCTCTGAGGGCTTTTCTAAATGTTGATTTACTAAGAATAGTTACAGTACTGTTATGTTATAGTCTGCATTTCAGCCTGCTACCTTTTAGAAAAGGAGTCCTAGAATCACTCCGAAAGATTATTAGCATGAAACCATTGGGATAGAGAAGGTGCAAGATGAATGTCCAAAATCTTACATCAACTCCACGAGCACAGAGACTTCACTGCTGCTGAATCAGATCCTTGTTGATTCCTTTTCCAAACAAACAGATAGCAGATGGATTGTAAAGATGAAAACAGGGAGTTACTTTATATAGAGAGGAAGTGATAGGGAGTTTGGGCATCCTTACACCATAAATACTGCACAATTCTTAGTGAGATCTAATTATTAGAAAAAAACGCAGACAATATAAAAGAAGTCACGACACTAAAAGCAATGAGGTCACAGAAATGGTAAACTAAGCCTCAACCTAGGGAGCCAAAATGACACAGATACAACATAAAATCTCCTGTATGTTTTCTTTTTATGAAATTAATAAAGCTTAGAGGAAAATAAAGGACATAAAACTAAAGTTTATAGGAATCAGTTCCCTATTAAAAGATTAAGGCCAGCTCATGTACTGAAAATTAACTTATTTTGCTGGAAATTCTATCCTTGCTTCCTATATTCTACACACTAATCTGTTCATCCTGACAGTGAGCTACTCACAGCTACCACAACAGCTAAGCTCATCTGAATTTATTTATTTTTTGCGTGGCAGAAAAAAATGCAAATTCATGTCTTTCCAGTAAGTACGCTATTTATACCTCTTTAATCTTAAATTGAAATTCCTACAAGTGTTCAAACACAAGGCAGAAACTGCCTTTATAGAAAAACTCAGCAGAAGCTGTATTAATATGTATTTTGGCATATTAGATTCTACATTAAGAGCATTTGTACCATTGAATCTCACTAGCATCAAGCCTTTGGCTGTCAAAGAAAAAGATCCTGTGTAAGGCAGATAAGCTCCACCAAGGCCCTTATTTGTAAACATAGTACAGCTGCCAAGTGCCTCAGAATACTCTTAAGTTACCTGATCATGTAGTTGGGAGCAGACTGTAGAACAGACTTTGTCAGCTTGCAAACAGAACGCGTGTCTCCTGATCTGCAACAGATCTTTCAAGTATTAAAAATGGATAAAGATAAGGTGTTATTCAAATCCTGCAGATGTCACATAACACATTTACTGGTTTACAACTCATACAGCCAAATTCCTGCTCAGGGCAGCAGCTTCCCTCCTTCCTACCCTGCCTGCTTCTATCTTTCATGTTAGACTATACATTATTAAGCAGGTAAAATTGCTTTTTTCCCTCCTTTGTATTTTTTCTAAAGAAATTAAATAAATCTGAACTTTGTCAACCAGGATACTGGAGAAACTCATTTTTGCCACTCACATTTTTTCTGCCAAACTCAAAAAGTACAGAATACAAACAAACAGAGGGAGAAATAAATGTTTTAAAAAATTATTCAACACTTTCGCCCTGTAAAAAGGATGAAATACTAAGGAAAAGAGGACTAACTGCCAGGCATTTTCAGGAAGTCAGAGAGGCTTTCTTAACAGCAATTCATGGCAACATATTTTGGTAACATGAATCCATGCATTTTTCTCTGTGAAAGTGTGTATATAAGGAAATGGTACGTACTAACATTCAGGACATTGGAGTTCTAGATTAAGACCTACCATTAACAAAAAGAGTGATAGAGCTACCAATAACTTCAGGAGTAAAGATTTTCACTGTATCTTTACTATTCATAGCTATACCACTGGTTGCTTGGACTACTGTTGCTATCACTTCTTCTGTACTTCAGTTTCTCTCCCTGATCAGAAAAAATGTACAAATTATATTCCAGTAAATGTGTTCCCTGAAGGAATCTCAATTTCAGTGACATTTTTCTTTCAAGCGTGACAACAAATTTCACATCTTCGGTGAGTGTGACCACGTTTTCACACTAAGCTTTTGCAAACTGCCTTCAGCAGGCGCCAGCGTGAGGCGTTCTGCTCCCGCCCTCTGAAGTGCCAACTGCGCTACCTCTCTAGGCACGTTTTTCTTTCTCCCAACAGTGCAGTACATCATCTTGAAAGCTGTACAAAGTGTTTGCGACAGGGTCAGGTCCAATTAAGAACCTCACAGTATGTGATCTAATGCCAAAATTAGTCAATATACTTTTAAACTGTGGCTGAAAATGGGTAAAGGACTAAATAAATATAAGTACTGCTTTTAACATAGTTTTGTATGTCCTCAAAGTATAGTAAATAACACAGATATTTTGTTCAGGGAAGAATTGTCATATATATCTGTGGTGGGTTCATCCTAGGCAACACCCACCCATAACTTTGCTCCTCCCCTCTCCCACAGGATGGAGAGAACATAGAATAAGTAAGACTCATGGTTCATCTTAGTGGTAGCTGGATAGGCAAAGCAACAAATGCACACTTAAACCAAGCAAAATAAGGAATTCATTCTCTCCTTCCATCAGCAGGCAAATGCCCAGCCGCTTCCTGGCAAGCAGGGCCTCAGCACACGTAACACTTGCGAAGACAAACACCATCAGCAAGAATATCCACCCTTCCTCCTTGTTGCATTCAGCCATTCTTGCTGAAGCACAGCATCACGTGGTATGGATTATCCCTTTGGTCAGTTTGGGTCCAATGTCCAGGCAGTGTCCCTGCCAGCCTCTCACCACCCCCAGCCTGTGGGCCTTTTGATGGAGAGGTGGAGAGGAAGCCTTGATTCTGTGCAAGCACTGTTCAGCAATAACCAAAACTCTGCTCAGCAATAGCCCATGCAGTTTTAGCCCCAAATGCAAAGCACAGCATCATAGGGGCTGCTAGGGAGAAAGTTAACTCCAGCCCAGCCAGACTCATGTCAATCTCCACTCCTTATTCCATACCATTCACTTGCTCAGGTCCCATGTTATCTGATACATTTAAGTATCCTCTGACCATCTCATTCCTATATTGTTTCATTTCTGTATGCTACTCAAACCTTTCTACTCACTTAACTAACACAGACTGCATTGCAGTATTTGACCCTTCTAAATCATACCTTTCTTTTGCCTTTCCATTCTATTTCTCACTCTTGAAATACCCTCTTACCAAGACTTAGAACTAGTACTACATGCTTAAACTGTCTTTACATCCAACAGGTTTACACATCCTTGTTAACCACTATCGCCTGTCCCTTGACATATACACTTCCTCATCCATTGCCATGATGTTACTCCCTCATTCCATGCCCCTCCACAATGTCCATAATGCCAGTCAATGACTTGGGCCCCATAGGTCAAGTAGGTTACTCAGGAGAGGGGAAGCAGTGTGTTGGATTGTTGGATCCCAAGATCAGCTTGGGTTCTGTCCTTGCTTCAGCTATGGTGTCCTCAGATGCAGAGTCCCTCCTTTCCCTGCTCCCATGATGGTGCTGAACAGAGGCTCAAGAGGCAGAAGCCAAGGCCCAAAACAGTGCTAGGAGCTGCTGGGTTTCTTTTGGGTAAGCAAGGCACCCTTCTGTCTAGTCATGCACCAATCCAACAAGATTACTTACGTGTTCTGGAAAGTCTCAGTAGGTTTTACTCCCCACCCTGGGGTCAAAGTTTTGTCTCTTTCTTCTGTTCCCAAAAGCAAGTAGGCTGGGGGTGGTGAGAGGCTGTCAGGCGATGCTGCCTGGCTGGCAGACCCAAGCTGACCAATGGGATTTTCCACACCATGTGAAGTTTTTCTCAGCAAGAAAAGCTCATGGCAAGGAGGAGGAAGGGGG
>NW_010247051.1:0-17023 GCF_000690775.1 Eurypyga helias | reverse complement strand
AAGAGTGAAAGAAGGTAACTGGCATAAAAAAAGAAATCAGTAACACACTAGCATGCATTTGTCTGTTTGGGCCACCGGATTTTCTTACTCAACTGTTTGCATTCTCAGCAGGTTGTAGGTCTGTGAAAAGTCCCTTTGATAAATTTCATTAAAGCATCACCACAGCAATATGAAAGGTTATGTTCTGCCATCAGGATGACAAACGTCTCTTCTTCCTCCTTAGCCTTTGCATCAATCTGTGCAGCACAAAATAAGTGTGTCAGCTTTGTGCCTGTAAGTACTTCTCATCTTGCTACTGTTTTTAGCTGGTGAAAGTCATAGCAGCTACCACATCTAATTTGGAAATCAATATAAAAAGCAGTTCTGTGTCTTCTTTGTGAGAAGAAGTCACATTTACAACTGATTGAACTCATTAAAATGGGTTTCTTAAAGGGAAGATATTTTGGTTTACTTCAACGAACTAATTTTCTGGTTCTTAACATTCTTCCTGGGTGACTGTCTATGGATGGGGTGGAGATTTGTGCTTCTTTTTCTGAAGGGAGATGGGCTGAAGTGGTGTTCATGGGCCTTCAGCATCCAGCCTGTCTTCCTTTTGCTTCTGTGTTGCTGCTGTTCTTTAGCACTTCCATCCCTCCTTTCCTTCTCCAGGACTGAAAGGAAAAGATCACACCCGGTGAGGCTTTCTGGCAATGGAAACTCAGAGCTTGGCTTCATTTGCTCAAGCACACCTGAGCAGCGTAAAAATATTGGTGGGCTGCATAGGAGACAAGCTTGATGAGTGACTTGACTCATGTCCCACAGAGTGTCGCTGCTACTAGCTTCTGGCCTTCCCTTGCCCCCCTGGAAAACATGTCTGGCTATGATCTCATGGGGCTGCGTGGATGTGGTGGGACAGCTCACACAACAGCACTGGGTGGATGCAGCAGGTTTTTTTTTAAGAAGGATGGCTTCACAGTGCCATTGGGACTGAGGGCTCTCTAGGGGCCTGGAGCAGCAGGGGGTCACCATGGGATCTGTCCAGGCAGGGCTGGGCAGCCTGGGCCCTGACCTACTGCCTCAGCTGGGGAGCCAGGCAGGATGGGAAGCAGCCAGGGGCAGCCCCAGCCCCAGGCATCAGGCAGGTTTGTAGTGACGAGACAGGTCTGAGATCAAGCTGGGGAGTCTGTCATCGTTACAGGAGACACTTTTAATGGGTCAGTTAAGGAGCCTATGATCCTCACACTGATTTTACTTGTGTTGTAAGCTCCTACTTTTGCACAGATGTAGCATCATTGGTGCTGAGGAGTGGGTCAGGTATCTGTCACCAAGTCCACGACAATTTTGGGCCTGGTTCACTATTACCCTTGGCCAGTATCTCACACTGACTAGAAGCCACTACAATCACTAAAGCATGACTGGTGTAAAACAAAAAATACTGTGAACCACTTGATTTAATTAAAAACTGATCCCTTGGTTACATACACTGAACTTCACATTTCAACAAGGAAAGAAAGATCAGCAGTAAAAAACCTATTATTAAAATACCTTCTACACACATGTAATCACAGTATCGCATGGAAATCAATTCTGAATTCAACAAAGTAGATGTTTTTTTCCATGAAATAATTATAGTTCCCTGAAATAATTAATATTGTGTAATGTGTCAGCAGGAAAGAGTAACCTGCAGTGACCAAGTTCTGGTCTGGGAGAGTTAGCTGGTCTCATGGAGGAGGGGCAATTGGCAAGGGGAAGAATGTCACAAATCCAATGAGAATCAAATCTCATTCCGTGCAGAAATTTTGGCACTTCGTCCTCTAACAACCTTTAGTTTTTTACCTCCTGTGGAATGTCTAAGTTCTCCATAAGGGAATTCATCTGTTCATTTAAGAAAACTGTACAGAAATTATTTATATTAATGATATATTTAATTAAATGTTTGTAACAAAAGTAGGGAGAAACTGTTATTGTAAATATTTTTTTCCCTTCAGTTTGGTAGGCTGCAGGCTGACAGAGAATGCTGGGTGCTGGAATTCAGTGAAATATGATTTCTGTGATAGACAACTACAGATATAGGACTTTCTTTCAACTGAAAACACAAAATATATTAAAATTTCCTACTTGCTCAAATGCCAGCATTTTCTTCAGAGTGTCTGTCATTTCAAAAAAGATTTGGGGTCTTCCTTTGGTAATTTATCATAATACTTAGCCCTACATGTCACCTAAACGGTCTCACTGGGGTTTCTTTACTGATTATTCCTCAGCTTCTCACGGGGAAGAAATTCTTCCTGAGCTGTAGCCATAGGGTTATTGTTTTGTCATAACTGATTGGTTTTCATACAACAGCCATTCACTCAAAGTACATAAAAAAATAAAGATATAAAAGTAACATTAAGGGATTTCTCCTATGGCTGATGTTTTCAAACAAACAAAAAAAAAAAATCAGCCAGTGATATAACTTTCTAGATAAAGTCTTCATATTGCTAGTATAGATTAACTGCGTGTTTTTTACTGAAATTATGTAGCTGAACATAGCTGGCAATCAGTGAAAATTTTTTTAAAAAAAAAAGGTAAAGTTTCCTCATGAAGTAAATGAGCTAATCTCTGCAATGTATTTGCCTGTGATACTCACTTTGTTCTTGGATTTAAGTAGGAGGACCTAATAACCTGCTTCTCAGCAGCAGAGAAAATTAATCCACCCAGTCTAAATAAGGCAATCATAAATGAAAGGCTTTCCTGTAGATTTGCCACCCTCCCACATCCCTCCAGCTGGAAGACAGATACTTACATACAAACAGCAAAATGTGGAGGGTGCCATTGTTCCTTGGGATCACAATTAATTTAGAAGTGTTTTAACCAGCAAAGTGTTTTTCTCTATTTAGTGAAAGGTATTATTTTTTCTGAAGGTATCGGACAAAGAAATGACAATGTGAGCTTTGTGGTATGGACGTCCCTTTGCACCTCTTGACCAAACACAAACATATGCATCTGACAACTAAAGAAGGAAAAAAAAAAAAAAGAAAAAAAAAAAGAAGAGAAAAAGAAAAGAACAAGGAGAAGCAAAAAAAAGGAAAATCCTTGAGAAGAGACTTGCAATCCACAAAATGCAGTAAGGTTGTCTTTTGATGATTACCCACACAGATACACTAACACTTAACTCTGAGATGCAGTGTGAGAAGTCCTAGGCAGAAGGCATCAGGAGGCCTGGCATGATGTTCTAATCACAGAATAAAATGACAAGATTCCTTTTAACTAACACAGGGCCAGAATGTTGGTCTGGTCTTTTTCTCCACAGCTCTACCATTAATCTCCAATGAGTTCAGTACTTCAAAGTTTGAAGTACTTTACTTGTTCGAAATTTTTGGCAAAGAGTATTTTTGTGAAAGAGCATTTCTTGTTTCCCAGCCTTCAATCATTATCTAGCTATCTGAACCTCTAATGATACCTTATCTAGCCATGTTATATGAAGTGAGTTTTTTTATTAATTTTCAGTGAAACAGGACTAATGATACTTGCCTGTCTTTGTACTGTGATTATGGATCTGTAAATGAAAAATTAAATACAAAAATCTTAATGAAGCAAGTATTTTTGAAACAAATATTCATTGATGTATAAATACATGAAAGTCATATTACAAAATACAATTAAAGCATTGCTATAATCAATTTACATGTATATTTAGATTCACTTTATATGTGTTTTGACACACAGAGATTTTTCCCCACATAGTATTCATTCAATTCACACCCAACATATTGGTGACCATAGGTAGTAGACAAGGCTAATGTATATTTCATTCAACACAATACACTTCTGCTCTTAAGTTTTCTGCTAAAGTTTAAACTTAGTGGAAAACAAAGATTGGCTCATCTTTCATTAGTAAAGTGAATATGGTTGAATTCTGTGTAATTTTTGTAATGTAATATTTATTTTTTTCATCAAACTAATTCAAATCTGTAATGTGAAATAGTGTTTTTTCCTAATTCTTAGTAAAGAAATAATTTTAATCTTGATAACCATAGCAATAACTGTGGTTTTTGGATAAAAAATAAATGATTATAAAAGAACCCACAGAAGTGGCAACAACTTTCAATATTTTAAATACTTAACCTAGTCTCCAGGGGCCACTGCCCCATTTGGCACTGAATTATGTGAGTAGCATGAACAGGGTAAGTATTTCTGGCATGATCAGAATTCTACAGAAATGAGCTATGGAACTATACACAGGAGTGTTGGGTCAAATCAACACAGCAATCCATTACTGGAGAGAATACTCATGTAGATGTGTAACTAGCTCAGTGCCTGATGACAAATGCGCAAAAAATTGAGAAGAATGACAGATCTACGTTAAATAAAATCCTGAATTCAGATAGCATGTTCTAGTATCAGTTTAAGGGAGGGAAAAAACCCCACCACCACCAAAAAAATCACAAAACAATCCCTCCAAACCCCACCCCCCTTCTCCCCCCTCTCCCCCAAACCTCCATTGCATAGAAAAAAACCCCCACCTTTATCCATCTCTGTTCTTACACAGCCTGTGAGGACTTGTTTCTTTTGGAACATTCCCATTTAGTAAGTGAGGGTGTGAATTTACAGGATTTTCCATCCTAAGAAATTCTTTTAATCCCAGAAGTGTGCACTTGGACACAATGCACACTGAGGCGTGTCCTGTGCCAGTCTACAGAGTACCTGCACACAAGTAAATGGAGCTGCTGGAATTAGATGCAGTAGCTTTGAGCAGATACACCACTGAAGAATCACATGAAAGGTAGGACAGAACTTCAGTGGGAATCTTTATGGGCACTGTTGTCCATCTGAACAAAACTCATTGCAAGTGCTTACTTATAGGAGAAAACCATGTGCCTTTTAATGCAGGTAAAAAATGACAGAAAAATTAGATTGCCACAGTTTTACTTTTCAGTGGTCTCAAACTACTTGAACTTCAGTCTTTGACTAGCTGACCATATAATATTTTTTGTTTCCTTCTCTGATTCATATTCCCACTATTTTCCTTTTCATTTTCAATAGCTTCTGAATATAACACCCAAGACACTCCCTATTGCTTCCTCCTTTCATAATTCCACCTGAAAAATCACTTTCTCTTTAGGAGCCTCAACTATAAGTCTTTAATACCAATAATAATAAAAATGTGTGACTGGAAAGTTTACTTCAAAAGATAGTTCTATCAGCAGCTGAACTAATCAGATTTGATTTCCCACAACTCTCCCACACACAGGTTCTTTAGCATCTAACAAAGCATAAGATTATGAGCCTTTCACTCTGTGTGGCTAGTAATAAACCAGCTGCCTGCTGCCCATTTTTACAAACTTTGAAGTACTGAACGTGCTTGACATCACTCTATTTTTCATCATCTCTTTGAATTTGGCCAGCAGATTCAAAATACACAAGGTCAAAGAGCATAGTTGTGTAAACCTCACTTCCTTTAAAAGGCACATTTAAAATGCTCCTTTAGCAGGAGGAGATTTTGCATTTATTCCTGATTTCCACTTATGATTATATCTTAGATTCAGAGATCAGTTCTTAGTTTCTCTCTCAGACACACATGACATTTTCACACTACACACACTGTGATTTTAAAAAAAAATAGTTCATATAAATGCACACTGACAGAGTAGCTCAATACAAACAAACAGATGATTCCCCCTTCAGGCAAAACAAATACCTGAAGTTTCAGTCTTCCATAAATGCACACACCAAATCAATCCAGGAAAGTGGATCATTGTGCATAAAATAGCATTATTACAAACTAATACAGGAAATGTGTAATTTCTAGGAAATTATGTTCAGCATTGCAAATCCAATATCATGTGTGATACAGTACTTCAGAGAGAACATGCACTGAATAGAAAATACCTGGGGCTCATTTTACCTGGCAGACTTGCTAAATCCTTACCAACTTCATGCAGAGGAACACAAGGGCAAAAATTAACATTACGATGTGCTCCAGTTTAAAATCTAAATGTTGCTTTTGTTTCCTACGTCGAGCAACCTTGGTATGTAGCAACACAAATCATATCCCGTGGAATCATCCAGCAACATTTGTCCCACTCTCTCTTCACACACACATTTAAAAATGTGGAGTAAGTATCTAGGCAAAGATTTACCATAAATAAATTATAATTCTTACAACATAAACAAGGTCTTTGTGGGAGGTCAACAAATGAAGCTTGCTTGTTCTTGTCATATTGGTGTTAGATCCTAGTCTGATGCTTTTGGAAAGTGTCAAAGAGAAAACATTTGGGAGTTTAACTTATAACCTTAATGCTTCCTCTATACCCCAAAAAAACCCACAGCCCTGCATACATTTTATTACCACGTCTCAGAAATGAGTGACTGATAATTTTGCTGGTCAAAATCCATCATTGTGCTGGGTTTTATCCATGTTGATCAAGTGCCATACAGCCACGTGGTGTAGAAGTACAATGCAAGCTCCCAAAATGAGACTGGGGAAGGACAACACAGAGGAAAAGGAGCCATTTGTCATCATATACTTCTTCCATCTGACTGCCTACCTGATGAAACCATGTATTTGGAGAAGCAGGTACTTGATGGAAATGCAAGTCACTGTTAGATGGCAAGCCAAAACATGCGCTGTATGTAGCCTTACTGAATGGAAATTTTAAAGATACATAACTAATTACTACACAGCTTCCTTCACAGCACATTGCTGCAAGTGCACATTTTAGAAGCTACTCTTTTCCTACATCTCATACAGAAAGCCCTCCTGTTTAATCTGGCATCACAGATGATACTGACTGTCAGGCCTCAGGAACATCGAATTGAGCACTGCTGAAGTTAGATATTAGTCTTAGGCTGTATTTTCCTCAATATTTCTGCAAAGCGTGTGCCAATGTGAACTACATGCTTTACGTATTGTGGGTGCATCTCAGTGAAAAGGTCTTACAACAGGTTGTGCAGAAGGTGATGAGTGTCTGGGAACTAGTCCTAACATGAATTCATTGAAGGCTCTTCTTTCAGTTCCCATCGTCATCTATGAGACTGAGACCAAAGCCTTTGTCTGACCTCAATTTTGGGTTTTTTTTAGTCCACTTCAAAAAGAGAACAAATAACAGATGCAGACTTAGTTTATGTGCCATAGGGTTTGGGACATTTTTACGTACTATTACAAAATCTATTGTATTCACTGTTTAGCAATGTGAGCTGGGTGAACTGTAATCATAAAGTGCATCTGCGTTTCAAGGAGACAAAAAAAACCCAATATTTGAAGTTTGGGATGACATTTTTTTGTGGAATTCAGCGTTAGATTCAAAACCTAAATTCAAGATGCTACACTTAGAGGTGACTTCATCCAAGTAAGCTGTGTAAGCCCCCACTGTAGTCAACGGGTATCTAGACAGTAAACCTGAGCAAGTTGAGAGAATTATGCAAATGACCACATGAACTCAGGGTGATCTAAAAATCTTACTAGGCCTAACTGACTATAAGGGACGCCTATACACCCAATTCATATGTAGAGACCTCCATTGTAGACATGTAAATATAGATACTTGGTCAGGAAGCCAAATGTCACACTTAGTGCACAGAATAAACTAATTTACTGAAATGTTCCCTTCCCAGTTTCACCTTCTGAAATTTCAATAGGAAGATTATTAAATTGTACCAAAGTAATGAGAGCAGCAGCTGCTCCTGGTTTTGTATTAAGCCATGCACAGGCACAGGACAAAGTATCTGTCTATCTGCATCATCTTCTCATCCATGGAATTGACTGTGGCAGTAATTCCTAGCAGGGCTATTCAGAGCCCTGCAGCTCTATGTGGTTCGGCAAAGACGATCCGCAATGCTTTCTCCCATCTCTCCTAGGAAGAAGATGGTCGACTGGATTTATATTACATATTGAATGGGGACCCTTGTGCTACCTAGATGGGATTACCTGTCACTGACTATTCTGTCACTACAGGAAAAAAATTGACCTTGATCAGGTTATTCAGATATGGTACAGATGGCCTGAAAAAGCTCCAGGGCTTCCACAAGAAGATGCTAACAACTAACAACAACCTTTGACTAAACAATAACTGTGAGAAATCTATGCTACCATAACTCCATTCCTATTCCTAGCTGTGCATCAACTACAAGTTTGGAAATGCTTTGTAGTCTGTCTTTGAATAACATAGCAAAGTTTTCAACAGGGATCCTTCACAGGCAGGTACAAGTCTTCTTAACCCCCAAGTAGTCTGACTAATAGTGCTGCATTTTAGAAATCATTCCCCTACAAATTATGTATGAATTCTGGTACGCTTTCCTGTACAAGTGTTTAGGGTCACTGTGTAAGTCCACTGTTTCTGTGGATTCAGGCAGCTCCAGCATTAGATTGCTTCTAGAGAATAATTATTTTCAGTCAAGCAGGGGTACAAACCAATTATGACTAGATACTAGCCTCTGCTTACTACATATCTAGCTCAGAACAACCGCTAATACAGCCCTACTTTGCTTAAGATTTCAAGTTTGAAAAATATCTGTGTCTTCGTAAGACTCCAGGAAGTAAATTAAGAACGAAAAATTTAAAAAGATGCTGAATTTTGAGTCCTTCAAGCAATCTACTTGTCAACCCCCCCCCCCAGCCCTTGACAGGCTGGCCAGAAGATTGGGTTGACTTCAGGGAAAACCTATTTGTGCTCTTTCCAACAGTGTCAAAAGGAGTATATTTCCACAGAGTGATCTACTTCCTATGAGTTGGTATTTTCTGTGGGGAGAAGTGTCCTAATCAGACCTCTGACCAGGTGGAGTCGGAATAGTGTTAGCTACTGGCAGACTGCTGCTGCCTTTAAAGGGGCAGGTTAGGCAGATCCACAGAGAGGATCACGATCATTGAGAGTGCAAGTCCAACTTCTCCAGATGCTTCCCCATTATGGCAAGGCGGCACAAGGGCAGAGCTGAGGGAAAATCGTAAGTTAGGGGTGGTGATTTTTGTGCATTGTAGCCTTTGAGTGCTATGGAAAGAAATGAGAGGAAAAATCCCTCTCAGTTGGTTTTGGAGAAATGCAATAGGAAAAAACAAGGTGGATTTTGGCTCACCAGTGCTGTAGAATAGCCCAGAAAAAAAAAAAATCTGTGGGAGGTAGTGATAAGATTTCTTGTAAGATTTTCAGAACATTTCCTAAACATGTATTCAGAAAAAGAACACAGTAATGATAAACAATCCCACCCTAAAGTACAAGAGGCAGAGGAAGGAGAGGTAAGAGCAGTTTTACTGAAGTGTTTGCTAGCACTGGCACAGAAAGCCATCAGGACTGAGGGGCAAGCACTGGGGTAGGGGAGGACATAACCTTCCACTGCAAATTTAGGCAACTCTGGCAAATAGTTAAGTCATCAGGACAGACACTTTCTGATGCAGACTTGCTGTTCCTGTGACATACAAACATTTTTTATCAGAAACTGTTACTTGTAATTAACTGATCCCTGCCTTCTGCTACTTCTCCTCTCCTGCCTCATTTTGCTAACTAATTTTGCTTGATTTTTGCTACAGAAACTTGCATTGCAGGGAAAGGCATATTACTGCAGAACTACCAGTGTAACTTCCCTCATAAAGTCTGACTTGGGAAGCAGCTACTCTCAAGAGGCCATGGTTTAATTTATACATCAATTAACAGTGTAAATTAATGCTTTACTGTTCATCTTGTCTCTGAAGATTTTAAGTGCCAGTGGAGGTTTTTGTTCTGAACAAAGATGAAAGACTTCAGAGCAGAGCAGATGAGTCAACCTCAAAAAGAAGAAAGGAAAAAAAAAAAAAAGCGCATGTGAAATGCCTTGAGTGCAACTTGCTGTAGCTGGTTTGGATTCTCCCATGAATAGTCCTGTTCCACACAGCTGGCACACCAGGACAGAGTTAGTTAGAAAACAGGTTTTTCTTCAATTAAATGTTTCAGATTTCAAAATCTTGAGTCCCAAATCTGGAAGAAAAGCCAAATAGTTTCTACAAGCCTGAAATTCTGGTTTAAAAAGTTCAAACCCTTCTGTCTCATTTTTGGACCCAGAATAGGAAATCTAAGGATGCATCTGTATTAATGTCTTAGTTGAGATAAGAAGTGATTTTGAAGGAAATCTCCCAGTTAGCCCCACTGTGCTTTGGTTCACACCACAGAGCTCCAAGACAGAGCACACAAACTGGATTCCTTTTGGAAATCAATCTTTGAAATTAATCAAAAGATGTACTGTAAGCATGCACCAAACCATGGTGTGAACTTAGTCCCCAAGATTGGACTAGTGCTAGCCTGAAGCAAATGTTGGAATATGGGCTTCATTATTGTTCCGTTATACGTGTCAGCTCCTACATGACTTCTTAATGTTGACTTAGCAACACACTGGTCACTGACTTTGGTTTTGCATGCATTAGTGTTTGAGGTAAATATAAGAGCAAAATTTTTCTGAGTAGCACAACTGAGGACTGCTGCATAAATTAAAACCTGTAGAATGAGAGGAGAAATATTTGGGAAGGGGAAGAAGGACAAGCCTCCTCAGACCTTCAAAAAGCACTAGAGAGCTTGGAAGCATTTTGTAGTGACAGACAGGTGTGGTATCTTCCAGGTACCAACAACCTGGAGTCCGAGGTAAAAGCTTTCTCTGCAAGTCACCCGGGGTGCTTGGGAGGCCCCTGAAACAATGACTGACACCTGAACTGCCAAAACACTTGTTTCTCACCAACTCCACAACCAAATGTTTAGTCCCATGATCTCAACAGAACCTCATTAGGTAAAAAGGTTTAGCTGCCTCAAATTCATGGCAGTATGAGAGAAGAATTGCAGATATTGACTCATGATGCATGTTAATGTTTCCTCTTTTGATAATATTCACTGCATACTTTTCCAGATTCCTAAAACATGGAAAAGGACATACATGAATTTTTTAATAATTCCCCAATAGGTAAGACCTCCCAGAGTTCTTAAAAATGAAAGATCTGGAAGGTGCAAGAAAGAAACAGGTGGAACAAAAGAACTACCACAAATGCAACAGGTATCTATTCGTAGTATTTCAAGAAGAAAACATAGATAAACTTTGTTCTTTCTTGAGCTACAGTGCTACATCAGACTGTTTTAAAGCACTGCCTCAATCATCGTAAATGTGGGAATCTGCTTCTGTTACATCACCTTATCTGGCAGCTTGCCTTTAGGGTCCATGTAAGGATTTATATCAGCAGCTGGGGGAATCTGATCTTAGAGATAAAACATATCTGTGTTTATCTTTGTTAATGTGAGATTTAGATAACATTGCTCTATCATATTTGTACTAACAATTGAACAAATTTTATCTCATATACTGACAGTTAAGGTCGTTGAAAGCTATTATGATAAATACTTTGCATCTGTATTAGGCTTCTTTCCTATAATTCAGCCACAAGTTGCTAATGTTGATCTATCAGCATGATCAGCACAAAACTATTTATCTTTGCTTCACAGATAGCTCTGTGATAGCGTACCCCCTTGCATTGCCTTTCACAATCCAGCTTGACATAGACGTGGTAGAAGCTGTGTGTCTGTCACAAACATTATATTAACAATACACCAGAATTACATGAAAGATTTACTTAGAAGATCATCTTTGCAAAGGTTTTGTGTTTAATTACCATTAACCTGAAATGATTTTGCAAAACAAGCTTCCGTATATCAATGTTAAAAAGACCGAAACATGCATTATATGATGCGCAGAAGTAAGTCACAAAATAGTGTTTTATGATATAAGTCACTGTAAAAACTGGTGTACATTTCTTGAACTTTGAGGGATGATATAGACCAGTTGGAGCGAGTCCAGAGGAGGCCATGAAGATGCTCCGAGGGCTGGAGCACCTCTGCTATGGGGACAGGCTGAGAGAGTTGGGCTTGTTCAGCCTGGAGAAGAGAAGGCTCCGGGGAGACCTTATAGCACCTTCCAGTACCTGAAGGGGCTACAAGGAAGGGGGAGGGGAGGGAAATTTTACAAGGGCCTGTAGTGACAGAACAAGGGGTAACAGGTTTAAATTGAAAGTGGGGAGGTTTAGATTGGATATCAGGAAGAAGTTGTTCATGGAGAGGGTGGTGAGGCACAGGAACAGGTTGCCCAGAGAAGCTGTGGATGCCCCATCCCTGGAAGTGGTCAAGGCCAGGCTGGATGTGGCTTTGAGCAACCTGGTCTAGTGGAAGGGGTCCCTGCCCATAGCAGGGGGGTTGGAGCTAGATGGTCTTTAAGGTCCCTTCCAACCCAAACTATTCTATGATTCAAATGGATTTTTACCAATTTCATAGCAGTCAGTACAATTTTTCTCAGAATCTTGTAAATTTGCATATGTCACTTAAAGATAAATTCAAAATCATATCTGTTATGCATAAGCAGTATCTAAGTTCAGTGTGAGGAAGAAAATAAGATGTCCTCTTTCATATATTTCAAGCTTTCCCTGTAATCCTTTTTATTTTTCATGCCTTTATTAGATCCTTTCTTCCCTGGATATGTGTTGATTTTGAGAATCACAGATGTTTTTAAACCTGTTTGCTATTTGTTTCTTTACTATACCCAAAGCCTAATTTTGTCTCCAATGCTTTTGGCCAGCATTGCCAAACATATTCCAGGTCTTCTCAGGAAAAATATTAATTCTTCTTTTAAGTGTCAATCTTTCAAAATATTTCCAGATGCTATAATGTTTTTCTCAAACCTTCACTTAATAAAATGAACCTCTATCAAAGAAGCCTAATGCTTAACTATATCTTTGTTTTCTGTACCAAGCCAGAACTTCCAATGTGTTGTACAGACATATAACATTGGAGAGTTCTCAAAAAAACCAGTCTGCACTGAACAAAAAGCCACAATAAAAGAACCCGACAACAAAAACAACAAAACCCCCACAAAACCAAAAAACCAATACTCAAACTTGAATATGCTTTTAGGTGCTGATCCTTGCAGAAATAAAGACATTTTTGTATGTGGGATACTATTACAATAGCAACCATCATTTTACAGTCTGCTACCTTGAAGTAAAAACTGCCTCAAATCCTGTCACGATATTCTGAAGAAAAAAAAAAATTGAATGTATCACTGAATAATTGCAAGTATCATTGGTCAGTATTCCACAGATTATTTCTTTAAACAAGAAATATTTCAAATAATTTTATTCTACTTAGGTTAACATATCCTTCAATTCAGAATTTTACTTAGCTACAATATCCCAGCTTGCCTCCAGCTATTAGCTTCTCCATTTGACAGTTCGACATTTATACTATCAGTATTAAGATTAATGTTAGAGCTGAGTGCACTGTAATATATATGCTGTGATAATTCACTTCTTACACCCTAAAAAGCATATATTTTTCATGATCCATTGTCACGCTTTACTAAAATTTTTGATACACGAATTTACAGTTTTTAAAAAATTCTTCACTGATTTGTCCCATTGGGGTAAAAATGAGGATATCAGCTGGAGTACTGTGTTGGATTTAGGAAGCCATACTAATTCATTGGTATTCATGAGAATGACACAGCGGCCATATAAAACCAGTCTCCACTACAATCCTGCATGCAAAACGAGTTCCGTATTATTTTGCTTAAAAATAGGAGCTTTGTATATGCATTCTAAGAGTCCCCAAAGGTTTCAGAAGTTAAGAATGTCACACCTACATTAATATTTCCTGGTCCATGGCCCAGCCAGAAGTCTGCATCAGATTCCCACTACACATAAAATACTTTTAACTGTTTTCTCATAAATAACTAATAAAAGTTGAAGTAGTTAATTTTGTTTTGTAACACATACTGGAGTCAGGCATTCCTTGATTAGAACTCTTTTTAGATCTGCCCACTGAAGCCAGAGACAAGATATTATTTATTCTATCATCAGATGCAACATAAAATCTGTATTTATTTGACTGAAATAGACCAAATTTCCTTGAACAATTTGAATTTATCTTTATTCATCTAACTTAACTGAAATTGGCAACGACTCATATCCTATAGTGTATTAAGAAATGTACAGTTAGACTAAATTTAATTTATCTGGAGACAAATTTTCCTTTGTGGAAATTCCTTCAAAAGGGGATTTCACCACATGCAATCCTTATCTCTTTCAATGTTTCTTTGTGGATACTCTTGTGCGTCTCATTTATTTTCTGTTGTCATACCTCTGAAAAAAAGGTGATGGGCAAAAAGGTTTGCAAATTGAGCTCAAGGATATTCTACTTCCTAGATTATCCAGAGCTTTTCAAGGAACAGAAAAAACATAAATACATTAGATATAAGCAAACAAATAACACACAATGGCACCAAGAAATGCAAGAGACCACCAATCCAGGTTTGTTCTCAGGCTGATCACCTGTGCATTTAAGGAAGTGTATAGCATTGGTTAACATGAAGCTTAATTTCATTTACAAACAAATGGCATTAGAAAAGTGGCTGTTGTTAAGGCTTCAAAACACAAATGTAGCTTTACAAACTTAGTATGCCCATCTTACACCTTTCTTCTTACTCCTTTATTCATATTTCTCATGCTTTCTCCTCTGGAGTTCAACATAATCAGTGGTCTGGCCACATTAGTATTCTTCTGGCCAGAGATTTGTTACATAGCAATGTTTCTTGATGGAAAGGGTGGTGCGGCACAGGAACAGGTTGCCCAGAGAAGCTGTGGATGCCCCATCCCTGGAAGTGTTCAAGGCCAGGCTGGATGAGGCTTTGAGCAACCTGGTCTAGTGGAAGGTGTCCCTGCCCATGGCAGGAGATTGGAACTGGATCATCTTTAATGTCCCTTCCAACCCAAACCATTCTATGATTCTATGGTACATAGAAATGGTGATTGAAACTTTGTTTGGAAAATATAACTGGAATGAGAAAAATCTTGTCTCATTTTTCCATCACTAAATTCTCCTAATCTTGAGAATGGGTAAAATACATAGCTTGTGGCACCAGGGGAGAGCCTTCTCAGCAGGATCATGTCTTTTAATGGCTGTTCTACAATGGGGCTGGTGGCAAAATGCCAGTTTACCTGCCTCCGTTTAGCACTAATTTTGCAACAATCTTATGTATTCTATGGTGTTTTTCCAATAGCCAAGTAAGGCTGTTACTAGATTTATTGATGAGCCCTTCAGGGAAGGGTTGTTAAAGGAAGGCTGGATTTTTTTTTTTTTCCTTGTCTTAATCTTAAAGAGTTCAGAAATTGTCCATACTATTATTTTTCTAAATGCAGAGAGTGTTTGCTGCAAGACTGAAGTACACACAGGAACCGCCGGTACCACAGACAAAACATTCCACTCCTTTTACAGTGTGAGTTTCTAAGAATAATAGTATCTATTATACTTAAATTCTCTTTGTTCCTTTTTGTGAACAGAACTGGCAAATACTTGTGGGTCTCCTGTCAGGAAAGAATTGTTAAAATGTTTCCATACTTCTAATCCAAAGGCTACAATTTATTTCTGTAACATCATTCGCCTACAACAAATGGGAAGATTAAAGTGGGTTAGAGCTATTCCACAGCTCTTCTGCTGATTGTTAATGCATCTGAGCAGGATAAGGAAAATAATTTCTCCAACATGCCTGGAGCAGAGGCGTTAGCTGGGCTGTAGCTCATACTTCTGGCTGCCCTGCAGCACGATAGCAGCTCTCCAACACCCTGCATTGGGTACGCAGCACCAGGGAATAGAAAGCTGAAAGTTTTTTTTCAGTAGCAGGTGAATTTCCAGCATCTCAAATGGGAACAGGAGACAAGACAAAAGCTTCTTTAACTCCCCATCTCAGTCTATTTCTTATAGCTTTACCTATTAAATCAGAGTTAAATGCCAAAGGCTGAGATATGTGAAGAAAGATCTTCCAGAAACTGCCTGAAAGGCAGGTCCTGCTTGACTAAGCCGATCTCCTCCTATGACAACTTGACCTGCTTAGTGTATAAGGGAAAGGCTATGGATGTTGTCTACCTAGGCTTTAGTAAAGCCTTTGACATCATTTCCCACAGCATTCTCCTGGTGAAGCTGGCTGCTCATGGCTTGGATAGGCGCACTCTTTGCTGGGTAAAAAACTGGCTGGATGGCTGGGCCTAAAGAGTTTTGGTGAATGAAGTCAAATCCAGTTGGCAGCAGGTCACAAGTGGTGCTACCCAGGGAGCCAGAGAACAGCAATGAAGCTGGTGAAGGGTGTGGAGCACAACCCTTACTAGGAACAGCTGAGGGAACTGGGCTCGTTTAGCCTGGAAAAGAGGAGGCTCAGGGCAGACCTTATTGCCCTCTACAAGTCCCTGAAAGGAGGTTGCAGAGAGGTGGGGGTTGGTCTCTTCTCCCAAGTGTCAAGTGATAGGACAAGAGGAAATGGCCTCGTGTTGCAGCAGAGGAGAATTAGGTTGAATATTAGGAAAAATGTCTTCACCAAAAGGGTAGTCAAGCACTGGAATAAGCTGTCCAGGGAAGTGGTGGAGACACCATCCCTGGGGCTGTTTAAGTGACGTGTAGATGTGGTGCTTAGGGACATTGTTTAGGGGTGGACTTGGCAGTGTTAGGTCAACAGTTGGACTCATGATCTTAAGGGTCTTTTCCAACCTGAACGATTCTATGAATTCACGATTCTATGAACCTAGGACAAGGAGCACAATAATTTAAAAAATGTCTAGCATTTGACGGAGGTTAATGATAACTCACTGTATCCCCTAAAAGTGTCATAAAAAATACTCTGTAAGAGTGTGGGCAACCCTGTAGAGCAGCACAAACTGAGCCAGGATACCACATGAAATGTGAAAGACATTCTAGAACCAAATAGTATTCAAGACAACAAACTCAGAAGAAAACTAAACTTTGAGCTAGTCTGGCATTTTTCAATAAAACCTTTCCCCAGTCAGCACTTTCCAATAAAAGCAAGAAGCTTTTCTAGAATTAATTTACTCTTAAATAAAGCTGACAGTAATGCTTATTGAGGTCCACAAGTGAGAGACTACCTTACCTGCCTTCCCCAACGCAGGGCGAGGGTCTTTACTGCTCTTCTGGTGTGCAAGTATCTCGGCAGCACGACACTGAAAGCTTCTCGATGTCGATGTAGGTTTCTGAAGAACCGAGATGAACATTGGCGGGGCAGGGTGCAG
>NW_010247050.1:0-2100 GCF_000690775.1 Eurypyga helias | reverse complement strand
CCCAACGCTTCTTCTCCGGGATTTCGCGGCTGTTTCGTTGTGCAGCCGCAGCGGAAAACTGGGACATGGCAACACCTGGAAGTGCGAGATGGGAGTATGAAACTGCCCCTTAGCGCTCAGTCCGATACGCAGGGACGCAGAGGGTCTGTGCAGGGTGCTTAGGGGCCCGAAGCATCAGCGCTCTCCCCGGATACGGGTTGGCGGCTGTTTGAACAGCCCCTGTGCTACACTGCTGCTGGTGATAAATCATGTTTCTCACAGACCGACTTTCTGAAATAATATCCCGCCCTATCCTTTTGTTCCACGGTGTTTCTGAAGACATTCCTGCCCTGCAGAGACGTGGAGGCCGTTTTTGCTAAGCAACTGTGGTTTTGTCAGTTGCTTGATTGGCTGATAAAGATAAATCTGACCCTATTTGTCATTAAACATTTCTACCTTTCTTTCTCCCTACATTTTAAAGAAACAATTAGCAGATCAACCATCGTTACTCATTCTGAGCTTTTCCAGTCTGTTCTTCACTATTTCCTCGTTAGATTTTTCCCAGCATCTCATTTTACCCTAGTATCGCATCTCTTGGCCATCACTGTTTGAACTGAAAAATCCCAAACTCGAATATGCCTCTGCGGCTGAAACCTGTTGGAATTTATTTGTGGTGAGGGACAGAGAGAGCAGAGAGTGTTTTTCCCAAAAGGATTTTTTTCCAGGAACGGCTGCTGTTTCTTCCCTCGTTTTGACTCCAACTTTGTGCCTTTTTTTTGTGCCATGGCTCAGGTTGTTCGTCCTTAGCACTCCTTCCTTGTCTTAGTCACCAAATCTCATCCTCGACATTCCTCCCGTCCACCAGTTCCAAGTGGCTTTTTCATCCCTTCCAATTAGGCATTACTCAGAGATGACAAGCTCCTTGCCAGTAGCCAACATGTGTGTTCGGAGTTGCCGAGCACTGAGTGGCAGAGTCCTCGCATCAGAGGAGCTCCCCTGTGGCTGCCTTCAGAGTGGAAACGGAGCTCTGCGAGGGCATGGAGAATTAATAAAACAGGGAGAGCAGGGCTGAAAAGGACTTGAGACATCACTCGACCTGACAGTCTGCCCCGTTCTTCAAGAATCTCCGGCGACGGGTATTTCTCAGGCTACCTAGGAAATCTCTTCCAGGGCTTACAGGTACAAAAAAAAAATCCTTAATGACTAGCCTTAATCTCCCTTTTTGTCTTTTAAATCCTTCACTTCTCATCTTATCCCTGCTAGACACGGCAAAAAAAATCACTCCCATTCTTCTGATAGCAATCTGTTTGTATTTAAGGCTCCTATCTCGACTCCTGTCTTCTGTAGAAAAAGCCCCATCATACTTTGGAGAGGAATATGCAGAGAAAGCATTATCCAATGGGACAGATAATACATCTCTTTTTCCAGGGTAAAAGATTTTGTATCCAGGTCTATCAATCTTGCAGACTTTTGCATAAATGGCTCCTTGATTTATAGAGGGGTTTTGTACGCAGAAATCATACAAAATAGACTAATCTCAAATGGGTTCAGTGATAAGATCAACCAGACAACTCACTGACAGCAGATGGAAATGCAGTCAAAAAGAAATTGCAGTGTTTTGAGGTTGTTTGGGGTTTTTGAGCTATAAAACCAAACTATTCCATTGTAAAAAAAAAAAGGGGACTCAAACCACTGGTAAATGCTGCACAAAGGAATTATTAGACAAGCGATAGAGGCTGGCAGTTTCCCAAAACGCAAATTGTCTCTGAGACCAAAATATCTCTAAGTAAGCAGGGAACATATTTATGAGTAGCGGTGATTTTCCAGCAGATCTCATCTTGTCATAATGGGCATTTAAGAACAGGGTCCTGCGCTGAGGCATTAAGCTTTGGCAAGCAGCACGCAGCTGAAAAAGGAAGAGCACAAGGAAGTCTTCCTCGGAGAGCTTCCCACACACCTTCTTCCCAGTTTTCCTTATTCTCTCTGCTCACCATGCCCACTGATGCCCACCAGCTATTGCCGGGGAGGACCAACGGTGCCGTGTCAGCCCTGACGGCAAGCTCCCAGCATGGAGAGGCTCACATGGATTAGGTACGAGCTCCCAAAGCTTTTCTGGCATCT